>NC_043747.1:23666445-23768945 GCF_902148845.1 Salarias fasciatus | reverse complement strand
TTTAAAAACAATAACATGCAAAAATGTCCAGCTCAGCTTGTGTTGAACGCCAGAGCAAATAAATGTGTTAGATAGATATGCCTGTTTAAGGTATGATGGATTTTCAAATTGTCAGACGTCAATGGTCAGATATATCAATTATCTGTCTGTTTGACGTCACTCCAGCTGACCAGCTGACTTGGAGAATCACTTGGTGATCACCCCCCCCCCCCTTTAATCAGACATATGTAGAAGAAAAGTGTCCGTTTCACGCAGTAAACACCCCCAGATGTGACGTGCTAACAGCTGGACGGTAAACATGCTGCTGTCTCGACCGGCCATGTGCTCCCCGATCCAGGTCAGCGGGGGGCGGAGACGCAGCGACGAGGCCTTCCAGGCAGCGGTCTGAAAGGAGACGCTCGGTGTGTGTGTTTGTGTGTGTGTGTGTGTGTGTGTGTGTGTGTGTGTGTGTGTGTGTGTGTGTGTGTGTAGTACTGTGTTTCAAAAGTAGTTCCACTTTCTACACCCAAGCTTTCTTCCCTGTCTGTTTCCCAGTGGCCTCAGGGGAGAGCGAGAGAGAGAGGGGGGAGAGCGGGGGGGGGGGGGGGGGGGGGGGGGGGTAACGACTGGATGGATGAACAGATGATTAATGGCTAGATAGATCATTCATGGATGGATGGATGGATGGATGGATGATTAATGGATAGATGGATGGATGGATGATGACTAATGGATGGATGGACAGATGATTAGTGGATGGATGAATAGATGATTAATGGATGGATTAATGACAGATGGACAAATAATCATTGAATGGATGGATGGATGGATGGATGGATGATTAATGGATGACGAATGGCTGGATTGATGGATGAATGGATGGAAGGAGGATGGATAGAGGATGGATGGAAAGCTGATGGTTGGATGGATAAAAGGAGGATTGATAGTAGGCTAGCTAGATGGATGGATGGATTGATGGATGAATGGAAGGAGGATGGATGGACAGCTGACTGATGGATGGATGACTAATGGGTAAATGTTGGAAGAAAGGCTGGATGGATGGATGGATGGTTGGATGGATAGTTGGACGGACAGCTGATGGATGGATGGATGGATGATGATGATAAATGGGTAGATGGTGGATGTAAGGCTGGATTGATGGATGGATGGATGGATGGAAGGAGGATGGATGAATGGATGGAGGATGGATGGCCAGCTGATGGATGGATGGATGGATGATTTATGGGTAGATGGTGGATGTAAGGCTGGATGGATGGATGGATGGATGGATGGATGGATGGATGGAGGGATAGATGGATGAATGGATGAAAGGAGGATGGATGGATAGCTGGATGGATTAAAGGGAAAATAATCTGACAGATGTAATGCTTGTTAGAGCCGTTCTTCTTTTCATGGATCAGTAAACTTCTTCTCTTCTCTGGAGCCGGTCTGAGTCGTGGACTTTAGCAGTGAGGAGATCAGCCGGACCTCTACAGGTTCTGGTTCTAGGTCTGGCCTCAGGTCCTGGGTCAGGAGGTCCATCACGACCCACAACAGTCCTCAGAGATTCACTAGAACACGTCTCTGAATGCGTTCAGAGAGAGGAAGAGCTTCTCTGCTCTGACCCCGATCTTGCCACCTTCAGGGCAAAACCCCGATTAAAGAACCACAGAATGAAAGGACCTGATGGATGAAGTGATGTGAAGGAAGGAGACGAATGTACGGCGCCGACCAAACACTCAGGGAGGAAGGCAGATGTAGACTTCACTGATTCGGTTAAACCGATTCTCTGTGAATCATCTCTTCTGGATCAAAACCCAAACAGAACCTCCCAACACTGTCAGCTGATACTGACAAAGTTCCTGGTTTGAGTCCGGGTCAGGTTCCAGGTTTATCAGTGCCTCTGCCCACTGAGCGAAAGTGGTCCAAAACACGTCCATAACGTGATATCTCTGCACATCCAGAAGGTGTCCTCAGGGGAGCCAGAATGAAAGTTCTCCAGACGTCTTTCTTGAACGTTGTACGTATGTGTCGTCGGGACGTTGTATTTATGTTGAAGAAAAGACGTTGCATTGACATCAAAGTAGCCAGAATAAACATACTGCACAACAACACGTCCCAAAGATGTCTTTTTGAAGTTGTTTTTTGCTCGTCCAGTTTTGGTCCCATTAACGTGACTGTAGCATCAACATTAACGTTGTTTTCACTGTGATTATTTAATATAAAAGTAAAAAAAACATAGTAAGTTCAGCTCACTTCAAAAAAGGTGGACAGTGAAATCAGACTGAAATTCTTTTCCAAGTTATGTTTATTTTATGTCTACAAGTAATGATTATTTACAAGAGAGTTCTCCCAACTTGAGTGCTGTGGTTAATTAATAAGACCAAAACTGGACGAGCAAAAACGACGTTGAAAAGACGTCTTTGGGACGTGTTGTCGTGATGAACTTTGTTCTGGCTCCTTTGAGAAAGTCTTCTGGATGTCAGATAATTACCTCAATAAAATGTCTTTTCTTCAACATAAATGCAACGTCCTGACAAGACATCCGTACAACGTCCAAGAAAGACGTTTAAAAAAAGCTTTCATTCTGGCTCCCCTGAGAACGTCTTCTGGACGTGCAGAAATAACGTCTTATAGACGTGTTCTGGACCACTTTTTGCTCAGTGGGTGAGGATCTGCTACCACCGGGCATTAACGAGCGTTTGGACGGCTGGATGGACGCGGTCTACACTGATTCTGCTCTGGTTTTCTACTAATTTGAAATTTTCTTGGCTTATTTAAGACGGGTTTTGGACAGTTTTGAGTCTGATCTGTTGACTTGCCCAGTCTGTGAAATTAGCACAATGAACTATCCTGATGCATCTCGTTTCCAGTAATCTTCAGAGTTCTGATGCCTGGATGGGTCACAAAGGAGTATCTACACTGAAAACAAGTTTTTGAACAATACAATTAAAGATCTCCAAGTTTTATTTTGAAGATAAAACCGAACACATCCTCACCAGGACTTCACTGGACTCCGCCTTGCTAGCGCTCCCATCTCTGCTCTTCTGTCCCCAGTAATTATCAGCTAGCGCTGCCTTCTCCATGTAATGGCTCACAGCTGCTTCATCCCTCCTCCTTCTCCTCCTCCTCACTCTTCCTCTCTCGTGACAAGTTAATAAGGGACGTCCAGTGGTGCCCTGCCCCACCGCCGCGCTAAACACCGGCTAGCAGATAGCAAAGGCTAAAAAAAAAAAAAAAAATCCCTCCGCACAATGTGCAACGACCATTGTGGTAATTAGAGGAAAGACAGAAGAAGGGAGGAGGAAGGCCTGTGAAGAGGTATGGGAGAGAACCAGGGAGGGTAGAAGAGGGTAGAAGGGTAAACATCGGTCATGATTTGGATGAAAAAAGTAATTATTTTATCTGTAAATGGTAAATTATGTCTGAATAACATTACTTTAACTCTTTGACGTTTCATCAGTTTTAAGATCGTAGTTGCTTCTCTTGTTGGACGAAGAGAATCGATGCACCACCTTGTGGTTAAAAGTCGTATTATGAGGCAGTTTCAGGTACTTTACAAAACAAAGGCATGAAGGAAATGACTGAATTAATGTGTCAGAACTGAGGTGACTTTTCTGAAGTTTTAAGAAAAAATAAATGTTTCAATATCAGACTGTTCAAGTGAAACTAAGAATTTCAGGTAATGATGGAAAACATATGGTCATAATATTCTTGTTACTGATTTTAAAAAACATCACCTGGAACTCTAACTGGGATTCTCTTGTATTGAAGCAGTTTATTTCCTGTAAAATTAGCAAAAATATGCAAATTTTGCAATATGCAAATATTTTGACTTGTTTTGAGGCTTTTCTTAAAATGATTTTAGGCTAATTTTCCACTTTTTTTGGCCATACGTGACACTTTTTGAAGTAATTTTACATTGTGTTTGGCCATAATTTTAGATTATTATTTTCATGTATATTATTTTGATTATATTTTAAGTCCGCTACAAAAAAAAAAAAAAGTTTGGGAAGGCTATGAGGAACACAATAACCAGCTGGACATCTTTCTATAACAGCATGTAAAATGTCCTTTTTCTTAGACATTTTCAATAAAGCTCAAATGAAACAGTCGGTAAGCTGTGCTGCTCTTCACAAATGTCCCAAGAGAGGAGTCCCAGTCTTTCGCTTTTTCCAATCAAAATCCTAATTATCCCCCCCTCTTTAATCCCCCGTTCTCTGTTCAGCAAAAGGTTTTAGGAGGCGACTTCTTCAACAAAGTGTGCGGGCATCTGAAACTGCTGGAGAAGGAATACTTTGGCCTTGAGTTCAGACACCACAGCGGCAACTACGTAAGAGAACAGCAGCTCTGCCGGAGGGTTTCATCTGTATGTCCAGCCTCACGGTGTGTCCTTTCTTTTCAGGTTTGGTTGGAGCTGCTGAAGCCGCTGATCAAGCAGATCAAGTGTAAGTCTCATTAGTCTGACTCCGAGCTGGCCAGCAGGTGGCGCTCTGCGGGCTTGACCAAGTTCTCATCACTGACACCCACTGGCGTTGAGATTCTGTACATTGGCTACGTTTACATGGGAGTTTTAATTCCCCCTCAACTCAGTATAAAAATTAAATCCTCTTTCGAAAAGATTAAAAATGACCTTGTAAACAGTTAATTCGGAATGAAAATGATTATTCCGGATTAAATTTAAATCCGAAATAATTGGCTGGTTTTATTCTGATTTTAAAGCAGAACTGAATAATTCCTTTATCGTGTATATGTTCATTCTGCTTCAAATTAATTGCTCATGCTCGTTCTCTTGTCCTGTCGCAACGGTGCGCATATTCCACAGAAATGTATATTATGAAATGAGTGGATGGATAAGTTATGGATAAAGTTAATCGAGAAAGAAAGAAAGAAAGATAAGTAAAGAAGCAGGAAGTGAAGTTTGTTTTCTTCCGGTAGACATAAATACGCCACAACCGCCTGCTGTCCAATCAGAGCCCTTCACACCCCAGATGTGAAGCTTAAGTAAATATTTAATAAATGCATGTCAACTTCAGAACTGCTATTCCCATGTAAACATGAAGGGGAAAATTTAATTCCAAATTATTTTATTCTGCGTAATTCATTTGAAATAAAAAAATTAATTAATTGTATAACCATGGCAATGAGCCTAATCTGACCATACGGAGATGGATGGATGGAAAAAGTAAGCTAAACTTTCCAAGGTACAAACATCCAATCAAGACATTTTTGATCCATTTTCCCAAAAAGTCCCTGGTTGGTGGCCGGTACCTTTCAGAGGTTTTACCGTCCAAACAAGGATGTTTTGGGAAAAACGGATAAAAAAAACTCAAATTTCCTCAGATGATACCTGGAGAAAGGTTCCTGTGGTTGGAATGCTGCTTTCATTTCCCCTGAACACATCTGAGCTCGACACTCCTGCTGTATATTTCTCTATAACTTTACTTTTCTCATTTTTTTTTTTCTTTTTTTAGACACAAATGATTTATTCTTCAGGTTTATAGTGAAATTCTTCCCTCCGGATCCTGGACAGCTGAAGAGAGGCCTCACCAGGTAGGCCATGAGATACACGGGAAGAAAGAGTGTGTGGACGTAAAGTACATTCATGCAGGTCAAGATTTATGACCAGACAATGTAAACAGGAGAGCCGGAATCTAAAGTATCATCTTATTGGAGCAGATCTGCAGGAAGCCTGCAGGAAATTAATGCAACGTTCAGGACATGAAAACATAACGAACGTGTGTGTGTGTGTGTGTGTGTGTGTGTGTGTGTGTAGGTATCTTTTTGCCTTACAGATAAAGCAAGACTTGTCTAACGGGAGTCTGACATGTAATGACAACAGCGCCGCCCTGCTGGTTTCCCATATACTACAGTGTAAGCATTGAAAATGAGTGTTTAGAATGCAGACATGCTGACATCCACAGGTAAATCCAAACGCATATGACGTGTGCGTGTATGTGTGTGTGTGTGTGTGTGTGTGTGTGTGTGTGTGTGTGTGTGTGTGTGTGTGTTACAGCAGAAATAGGTGATTTTGACGAGGAGCTGGACTATCAACATCTAGAGATGAAGCACTATGTTCCCAACCAGGAATATCTGGACCACAAAATCATCAAATTCCACAAGAAACACAGGTAGCAAGTCAAACCGGAGGGGTTTTTCAGCCATGGAAGGTCACATCTTAAATGCTCTTAAATCTGAAGCAGACCGACGTGTTCACGGTTCGTACCGGTCTCTGTCCCTAGAGGGGTCACTCCGGGAGAGTCGGACATCCACCTGCTGGAGGTGGCGAGGAAGCTGGACATGTACGGCATCAGGCCTCATCCTGCCCATGACGGCGAGGGGATGAGGATCAATCTGGCTGTCACACACTCAGGAGTGCTGGTCTTTCAGGTGTGGATTCATGACTTTGTGATAAGAAATGGGTTTGGCCATCAAATTCAGTGCAGTCACCAGAAAACTGGCTCTGTAGCTGGAATGTCATGGTAATGGTCAAGAACTTGAGCTACTATTGATACTTGAGTATTTTAGATGACACTATAGAACTGTGATTCCCAACTGTGATTTTTTTCCTCCACTGTTTTCAGGGAAATACTAAAATCAACACCTTCAGCTGGGCCAAAATCCGCAAACTGAGCTTCAAACGGAAGCACTTCCTCATCAAACTGCACGACAAAATTGGGGTGAGAGCCTGAACAGGTTTACCGGAGAATCAGTCGGTCATCAGTGAGTTATCGGTGTGTAAAAAATCACCTGACGCTTCATGTCTTTGCAGCCGTCGTGTAAGGACATCCTGGAGTTCGCCATGGCCAGTCGGGACGTCTGCAAGTCCTTCTGGAAGACGTGTGTGGAGTACCACGCCTTCTTCAGGCTGGCCGAGGAACCCCGGGCCATACACAAAACGCTGCTGTCCTGTAAGGGCTCCACCTTCAGATACAGGTAAAAACAAAGGCCCGTCACCATTTCCGAAAACTATCTTTTTCTTTTACATGAAGTTATAATGTGACGCCAAAATATTATCAAAGCTCTTGGCAGATCCAGATTGGTTCCTCTCGGCTACAGCGTGTCGACCTTCTTGTGTTTTGACCTGAATACTGTCCAGAACCTGAAATCATGAGGCCATGAGTACATCATGTTGTTTGTCTGCTGTTTATCTCCTCGGCAGTGGGAGGACGCAGAAACAGCTGCTGGAGTGTATGGGCTCTGGGGACAAGAAGCCGTCACATTTTGAAAGGTGAGAAGGACAGTTTGAAGGGACACCTGAGAAAGGACTCGAAATGTCGTTTTGTTTTGTTCGAAGTATCAAAGTCAAGCTTCCTTTATTTCCTACCTTTACTCTTACATTTTTTATTGATCCTTAATAGCCGTGATTGATATTCTATGCTGCCGTTTCTCAATCTGGCTTTTAACACCTCTTTGTTCAGTAGGAGCCACCATAGATTACTAGAAAATCTCAGCTTTATCTGTTGTCTCTTCCCCGATTCACACATAAAAATTCACTGTTTTTTTGTTTTCGTTTCAGGAAAGTTTTACATTTACACAGCAATATTTTGAAAACAATGTCAGTTTAGATGGGAATTCTGAAAACAATATTATGATGCGAGGCCAAGAGATGGAGTGGTTTCTTTTATCTAAATAAGAAGTTGCAGAAAATATTCAACCAAAGAAAAATATGCCAAATAGACTAAATGGATTATCAGGAAGAACTTATATTACCAGAGAAGTACCGACGCTGCACAGAGTATTTAAAAGCAAAAACTCCTCAGCAAATATTATGTGATGGCATGTTTCAGCAACGCCACCCACAGGTACGTAAGAAAGGTCAAACGATTTCCAAATTAATGAGAATGGCACAAGTGAGACGGATTGTCAAAATG
The DNA here is from genome assembly GCF_902148845.1 of Salarias fasciatus. Lineage (NCBI taxonomy): Eukaryota > Metazoa > Chordata > Actinopteri > Blenniiformes > Blenniidae > Salarias > Salarias fasciatus. Next base: position 23,761,092 of record NC_043747.1, on the reverse strand, counting down.
TCAAGACAGTTGGTAAAACAGTAGAAACTTATCATTCACTGACATCAGGGTGTCTCGTCTTTCTGTCCAGGAGCTCCTGTCAGTCTGACTACAACTCCAGACAGTGTCAGTCCTCGCCTGATCTCCTCACGGACGTCTCCAAGCAGGTGATAAGAGTCATCTGTGAAAGCAAAGCAGAGCAATCAGAAGAAGCATTGAGCTAGTGTTATTTTTTTTAGAATACCTGCATTTGCCATCTAGAATTAACATCTCTAGGTTTGATTCCATGAAGAAAAGTGTAAACTTTGGTCGTCTACTGCTGGATTTAAATCAAAAATTAGTTGCAGGGCTATTTTTCACCATGTTCCTACCTTTGTGAGCCAATGAGAATCATAAACGAAGTTTGTAATTGTTCGCTTCTCCCCTCAGTTGTATGAGCACGCTCACCCGTTCCCCCGGACGAGCCGCGCTCTGGCGGTCCACAGCCACGACGAGATGGATCTTTATCCCAGAGGCCTAAATGACATTGAGAGTGGTGAAAGTGGGGCCAAACGCAGCCATTCGTCTGTTGAGGTCAGCCACAGGCCACGCCCCCTTTCCCAGGTCACCCCGCTCTCTCCGCCTTACTACCAATCCACCCCGTCGCCAAAGCTGAGGTCTGCGTCAACGTCGTTGATGGACGAAGCGAGGATGGGGCGGATCGGGGCGCAGCGTCAAGCTCAAAGGTTGGCTGGTGTTTATGGCAATCGGTCACGGCGACGCCCGAACCCCCAGCCACACCCAGATGCCACGCAGCAGCTGGTTCTTCTTTACCCGAACAGCCCCGCCTACCAGTATCACCCGGTCCTGCCATCGTTCCCGTTCGCCAGCTCCTCGCCGCTCAGCAGACATCCGTATCTGTCGGACTACGTTGCGGTTTCCTCGCTGGAACGCTTCCCAACTGTGAGGAGGCGGGATTACGCACCGGTGGACGGCCTTTCGCGGCCACCTTTCTACCCGTTGAGCCACAATTCGCCGTCGGTTTCACCGATCAGACGGAGCCTCCGGCCCGCCGGTTCAGGCGGGCTGGGATTGGCCAGGGTCTACCAGCCGGGAAGCAACGGATCGAGGCTCCTGGGCGTGGGCCGTACGGAGGCGGGGCATTACAGCGACGACTCCAGCTTCCTCCCGGGGCTGCCACGCCGCGTGGCCAGCCAGCCGGATGTCAAGTTCCACATTTCGAGGACTTCGAACCCCGCTTTTAACCCGGCCTCTGAGTTCCGCCCCCTTGGCTACTACCCGCACCTGACGCGCCCGTCCAGACCCACCTACCTCCCGCTGAACTCCTCCCCTCTCCCGGAACGCCCCACTTCGGTCTGCATGATCGGCGGCACCGCAGGAAGCTACAGTGACTCCGACCCGGAGGTCTTCTACCCGTACTACTGCCCACCCCCTCAGATGGGGAAGATGGTGCGGTCCGGCGGACTGGCCAGGATGAGGTTTTCCTCTGGAAGCCTCCAACTGGATGAGGAGGAGGAGGAGGAGGAAGAGCAGGATGGAGCGAAAAAGGAGGTAAAGACGACAGAAGGGAAGAAAGAAATGAGTGAAGGAGAGGACAAGAAGGGAGTGCCGAAGATTACTCAAGTCTCACTGTAGACAAAATAATGTTTTAGGCATTGAAGGATGGGAAAAAAACTCAATTGCAGAATTTAGATGTGACGATAAATATGAAACATGTGAGAAGTGTGTTGTCTTGCAGATGAAATGTACTTTTTTGCCTTGTTTTTGCAAACACCTCAACTTTGATAACCTCTCACAGGTGTAACCTTACAGACTTTATGGGCTCAAAACGCATGACCGGTGAAGGTCAAACAAAAAAACCCACAGTGGAAGTATCTGACTGGTGTTGAATGCCGAGGGTGGGAGTGATTTCTATGGTGGCCCTGAAGTGCAAACCACATTAACAAATCACTAAACACAACAGAGAATATAAAAACAAAATCATATCCAGTGTTTCTTCAGATTTCAGGAAGACAATGTCTCATCCTTCAGAGTGAAGGAGTCCAACATTGATCAAGCGTGTTGGAGGGATGTGGCGTTGCCACCGACAGAAATTTGCAAAGAAAAGCCCTTAAGGTTGAAAACCAGATCAATTGTAGGGGTGCAAAGGCTAAAGCAACACATGGTCCAGATCCAGGACTCAGGAAACAGTTCTAGTTTTCATCAAGACCATGAACATTAGCTGTGTTACATAACGGAAACACTCACCTCACAATAGAATGGGCAAGAAAGACAGAACAATTTAAGTACTTCATCACAAGGCTTTCCGGGTTTGGTTTGAAACTGAAACACCTCTCACAAGAATCTTTTTGTAGCTTTGGACATCCGTTCTGTTTCTTCTGAGGTGGGGATTCACCGATACCAGTATCAGGTCTGACACTGCATGGAGTACTTGTACTCGTGCTCGAGAAAGATCCCTGATAGGACCCAGCGAGGACTACGTAATGTCATCCGTCAAAACAGAGGATGAGCGAAAGAACTCCGATCCAGATCAGTCAAGCAAACTCTGGTCCCCTTCAAAATCTGGGTCTTGAGTCCCTTGCAAATGGATGTGGCAAGAGGACGTGGCATGGAGCGCAATGCATTCTGGGTAGCAAAACAAATGAAGCCAAACACACAAAGAAAGAGTGGAAACTGTCTCACGGATGGACGATCAGAAGACAGTCCGTCAGTCTACAGTCCACCGAACACACAGCGGCATGTGTAGCGTCTATCTACACACTGCGCTGTGTGTAGCCTAGACTGTAGGACTGTTTAGGCAATGAAGTGTTGACAGAGGCTGTGGTAATTGTTTGCATACCGAGTATAAATTATACTTTATGGCATTACATAAGTTCCTCATATCAGGGGTTCAGATCAGCAAGTAGTAGGTTAGTACTTATACTTAAAAAAAAGTGGCATCAGTGGGGCCTCGTGAAGTTCTTCTTCATTATAAACAGAATGAACCATTCCTCAGGGCAAGTGAATTTCTGAAAAATATGAAGGATAAAACATCAAACAGTCTGACAATTCGGAGGAAAATGTGTCTTTCTCAAGCACTAGACTGACTTCTGGTTCAAGTTTGACCTTCTGCTCTTGTACAGCCGTGCAAACCTGCACCGTGTTCAGCTTCATGAAGTGTCCTCAGTGAGATGTTTTACATACAAATAAAATAGTAGGTAAAAATCTTCAGAACTGGGTAGAGTGTATGCTGTCAACTTTGGAAGGAAAACAACAAAACCAAATAAATGTGACACAGTGAAAAGAACTTCAGAGTTTTAACTGTTAAGTCTTGCTGTGTGGGTGTGATGCATTGTTGAATTTTAATGGATGAGCTGTGTAGATTATGGATGTCGCAGAATAAAAGTGAAATCTGGTTCACGTACAGGAGCAATTGTCAAATGTTTACGTTCTAGGAGAAAGTTGTGATCATATGAATAATTCCCCGTTTTGCACAATGCAATTGTATTCTGGTGGTTCGTTCACATGACAACGGCGCTGAGAGACACTGAAAACGCAACTTTTTGACAACAGCTCCCGAAACGAGTTCACCAGTGTGACATGCTTTTCAATAAAGATGGGACAACACAAATGTATTTCAATCAAACTTAAATATTTATTCATAAAACTCTAAGTCCCGCTACAAAAAAAAAGAGTACATTACTGTAAAATCTCACATCTTTCATTGTACATGTCCCCCCTCAAACATTCTCGTATCCCTTATGATATAAAAAGGCAAACATTTACAGTGACCAAGTTTTATAGTGTCTTTGGTACAAACTGTGGGTAATATCTTTGATTACAGCTCCCTCCACGGTCTGATGTTTCAGACTTCCATCCCGATGATCCAGATGTCAAACTCAACTCTTGGACACAGAGCGACAGTTCTGGAGAAAGTTTTTCTGAACTTTCGTCATGACAATGTTGAGGAATTTTATCATGACCTCAAACTTTCTGAACTGCAGAATCCCAGAAAACAATGACATTTTTCCCAATGTATTTTAAGATATAACACGATATGATTTCTCCCAGTTTTACTTGACACAAACAGTTGAGTGATGCTATTTTAATTTAAAAAAAAAAAAAAAAAAAAACCCTGCATGGATGCTACACTAAAAGCAGTCCTTTTTCACTCATTTTCTTGTAACTTTGATGAGCTTAAACTTTGCAAAACACGTAGAAAAGCTACAACATAAGGCTAGCTGGCTGACTGGTGAGTTGGCTACGAGCTGTCTAGCCCAGCTAGAGTCTGGTAGCCCAGAAAAAAAAAGAAAAAAGGCACAAATGCAGATTTTTTTTTAACATGTTAAATCACACAACTGTTTTTAGAAGTTGCAAATGTGTAAAAATCACACACAGGAATAAATAGAGGGTAGATAAAGCTGACTGCTTTAGCAAGCTATAGCAATAGCTAGCAAACTCATTAGCGATCTAGCGAAGTTTCTCTTTTCTGGCTCATAAAAAAAAAGTCTTTGGATAATTCACTTTCTTTTTTAATGGAAAAGCTTCAACAATGCTTTCAATACGTTTTTACTATGAGGAAGAAATCTGAGAAGGTAACTGCTACTTACTAAAAGCAAGCTAGAACTTTTGTATTTTACAGGCAACAATTTGGTATTAGCTGCAGCATTTGCTAGACAACTTTAGCTCCCAGAAACATGAATTTGAAGCATTAAAGTAGTTTTATTCACATTTTGTTGACATTTTTAAGTCCTAAAAATGAATGTTTAGCAACAATTCTAATAAGCAAAATGCTAAAGACTAAAGGAAACTAAGCTAATAGGTAGAAAGTCCCTTAGCGCCTCACAACAAATCACAAAACAATAAAGTATGTTGAGAACGGAATTTCCATAAAATTTGGTACTAAATAAAATTTCACAAATTGTGTCGAGTCAGAAATTTAGTGGGTATAAACTGCACAGAATTTTGGGAAGTGGTAGCAATAGCCGGGTGGCTGTTCACTGTGGATCATGTCCATTTTAGAGTCGCCAAAAGCAAAATGTCAGAAAATTATTTATTTTCAATGTCTTGGTTGACAACTTAGCAATTTATCCAATTTTTTATATTTTTCGGTTTCAAGAAAATATGGATGACAAGAGCTAGCTTGCAACTAGTTGTTAGCTACATTGAAAAACTAGAGCCTATTAATGCACAAAGATATTACATATTTAAAAGTGATTATTTTTCACCCAATTGTTTGAAACTAACAACTAAAGCCAGCAAAACCCACAGCTACATTCCACGCTAACTGCTGTATGGGATGGAAAGAAACTACCAAAAGTGGCTCGTTTTTTATAACTGAAAACTTGACAGGATTTTTTTTTTTGTCAGCTGTTCAAATTAGTTACTGTGCACACTCAACTGAACGTCTGTCGAGTAAAATAGTAAGTAGGCTCATGTTTCAGGGTTTGACCTCAAATGGGTCGTGGGATCAGGGAACTGTAATTAAAAGTATTACCGAAGACAACAAAACAAATGGAACGTTGGCATAAAGTCTGTCTCAAGTGCTACTGAACAGGCGTGCGGACATTTACAGACTCTCCCGGCAAATCACGAAACGAAGCATCGCACTGCTGGTGGAGGAGGAATCGGCAAACATTCAGAAATCCACTGATTGCGGCATGAATTAAGGCACATGTGAGGGTCATTTGTCGTGGTAAGGAAGCTCAGGTCAAAGGTCAGAGGAAATGTTCGATTTAGACGCCAAAATCTTGAGAAGCGGCCCCGACGAAGTGGAGGAAAAAAGAAAATGAAGAATGTCTGATCAATCAATCTTAGGAAAAGGTCTTCAACCAGCTGCAGTGAATATACAAATATATATAAAATATAGTGTATATATTACATTAGTAGTGTGTGTGGTGTGTGTGTGTGTGTGTGTGTGTGTACTCAGAGAGGAGACATCGCACAGCAAATCTCCTCGGTTTTCCTCATCCAGCAGCGTCACCATGCGGAGAAACAGTCTCTCTTCACTTCTTCACGTAATTAAGAGCGTCCTTCAGTTTGTGGTGAATCTGTGTGGGGAGGGGGGAGGGGGAGATCACATGATCACCATCAGAAGGAAGCTTTAACACGATGTTCCAGTTGTCTCTGAAACTCCAGGAAAACCTCTTCCAGATGGACTGACTGAAACCTTTAATTTCAATATGGCCGCCTTGAGGATGCTAGCTAACGCGGCGCTTTGCAACTTTCTCCAAGCGCTCTGGCTCAGTCTCAGTGTCGACGGCAGAAATGCGGCTCCTGCTCATCAAGGCTGTAGTAAACAGCTGTTCTGCACTAAAGAACAATGTTTTCCTCCACATTCGCCTGGTCTTGGTAGTTTTAGAGTTGACAGTCATTGTAATAACAATCCAACTTGGTGTTCTGTCAGTATGAATATTTGGGCTTTAATCCTTACCTCTCTGAAAAACTTGGAGTTACAACATTAACAGGAGGGAAATGTTCAGATTTACACTCCTAAACTCCAATATCAACTCTGAATTTCAAGTTCAGGAGGTTTACAAGGCTGTAAGAACTTTTAATTCTATGCGTCAACACTCTGGCCTAAGAGCTTTCAGGATCCCAACAACTTGGAATTGGAGTTAAGTCAAGGGCTTTTCATATGAAACCTTTTCTGTGACTCTGAAAGTAGCTCGTACTTTCAAGTTTCAAGGACAACCAGAACGTAGAAGAAGCACAAGTTAAAAAGCAGAAGTTTTATGAATGACAAAGAGACTTCAATGAGTTAAAAGAAAGGAGCCGATTGACTGGAGATACCTGGCGATGATGTGTTTGACCATCCTGTCTGTGATGCCTGGACAAACGTCCTCGGCCAAGCGAATGTTGCGCTCCAGCTCCTCGATGGCCAGCCGCTGCTCGGACTGCTCCTTATGTTGCTCTTTCAACTGCAAGAGTCAAGAGGAGAAAAGGAGCCGTGGTGAGTTAAAGAAGTGGGTCTGATTCTGTCCGGTCAGGTTAGAAGAGAGTCTTTCAGGACGGGGTGAGGAAGTGAGGACTTCTGAAGACCCACCTCACTGAAGACCGGAGAGATGACCGTGGTCAAACTGGTGGATTTGCTTATTGGCTCCTGACCCTGCACAGATGAAGACGAGGAGGATGAAGAGCTTCGTTATTGCTTGCTTTGACAGACATCTTCAAAACGGACCACATTTCACTGAGTTTCGTTGAAACTGGACGAAGTTGAGGGACTGAGTTTTCTGAACGAAGAGGTACAAAGTTTATTTCATACCATAATACTGGCTGTTTAACTAATGTTGCATTTATGACGATTCATAGCTGCAATTTAAAATTTTATCTTCTTTGTGTTTCAGTCAAGACAATCTAACAGTCCAGTCAAAGACCACAGCATCCCAAGACCCAGACTTTAAGGGACTGAGACGAGACCAAGACCAATACTTTAATTACCAGAGTCAAGCCAAGACCAAGACAAAGACCTTAAGGGACCAAGACAGAGCTAAGACCAAGATTTCAACATACCAGGACCAAGTCAAGACTAAGAACAGATCATCCTAAGACCACGAAAAAACATACTTAAAGAGGCCGAGGCTAAGTTAAAGGGACTTAAGGCAACTTTACAAAATTTACCTCAGTGCTGCCGCGATAGGCGCTGCGGGTGACTGCAGCCACCAGCCAAGGCGGCACGGGAGCGCGCACAAACATTTTACAGAAAGTCCGTCTTCACAGCACTGCACCAGGGATGCTAATGCTGTTTATTATGTCGCGGTTTACTGCAAGACCACAGTGCATATTAAGTGATTTTTGTCAGCATCCGTTTTCACTCCCAAATGCAGCTGAAGTTCCCTCCATGAACATCACTCCAGGTGGGGGGGTGGGGGGGTTCTCGAGCTTCGATTCACAGACCGGGAGCAAATATATAATGTACCGGGAGAGCGGACAAATTAAACTACAAATAGAACTACAAATGAACTTTCTTCTGTTGATTCTTGGTTTGTCAGCAAGTGAGCAGCGGCGTATTTGCGCACACGCAATTCATTTGATGTGTGGACGGAGTGGTGTGGGTCTCCTCTCTGCTCTGACTGCAGCAGGGAGCGCTGTGTGAGACTGGCCGCCTGTGAGTGCTTTGGGACGGGGGAGGGGCTCACGCAGCACCCGCTGCTGGTTGAGGACAGCGGAGACGTCCTGTCACGTCTCCAGAGCACCAGAAAAAGTCGCTAAATTTGTCGCTAGTCGCTTTTGACAAAAAAAGTCGCCAAGAGGCTTTGGAAAGTCGCCAGATTTAGCGAGAAAGTCGCCAAGTTGGCAACACTGACCCCGCCCCTGATCCCAGCAGTGTTTGAGTCTGTGTCCATGTTCTTCCTGTTCGGCAACGCGCATACAGCGTCAATTTACGTCACATTCCCACGATTGCGCGGGAAATTCAGACCCCGAACTGCAACAAATTCTGTGGCACACAGCCTGTATAAGGCAACAGACAGATACACGGATTGGCCTGTTATTTTAGGTTTTTAACCTAAACCTTAACATATCAACTATCACAGTTTCAGCTTTTTAGTTTAAGTTGATTTAGTGCTATTAGCCATTTTATTTAAGTATCCTATTTTCTGAGCTGCTGTCCTAATTTTTAGCTTGTATTTCAGCACTTTTATTTATTTAAATTATTTTAGATTTTGTCGCTTTTTCGTCACTTCACTAAGACTTTCTTAGCTACTGAATTTTGTTTAGATTTCACCTTTCTTGTTGGATGCCATTTCATGACATAATGCCACTGCTCGAGAGGATTTTCCTTACAGATTTAGTGATGACAGTTTGTGCAATTGAACTGAAGCTCATCGTACTCACAGATCTTTAATGTACTGACTCTATGGGGCCAGCCCAAACATCAGAAATGACAGATTACACTTCCTGTACTTCGGGTTTGAACCACGTCTTCACCTCTGAAAAGCTTTTTTCATTTCACGTTTACAAGTGCACAGAGAGGCTACTGACCGGCCCAATCAGGACCCTCGTGCTGACCGGCTTCTTCTGGCGGACGGTGGTGAAGGACCACTCTGGGGACTCGCTGTTCTCTTTGTTGCTGGATTCACTTCACACATGAAAACAAACATCCGTTACTCTTCAGACGCCACGGCAGTGGAAACCGAGAGGTGACCCGGGAAAGTCAAGAAGCAGTGTGACAAGAAGGTCACCTGTCGGAGTCGTCGGAGCTGCTGTCGCTGTTTCCCGCCTCCTTCCACCGCCTGTACCTGTCGATCAGCTCGCTGAGGTAGGACGTCTTCTTACAGTGTTTGACGATGAACTTGTGCTTGAGCAGCTCTTTGGCTGTGGGACGCTGCGGAGATAGCAGAGGGAGGAGAAGTTAACCTAAATCTAAAAAAAAGAAAAAAAAAGATGAATGATGGGGTTTTATTTTGAATGGAGGGAAAGTAGAGACATCAAGTGTCCAGCAGGGGGCAGCAAGATACAACTACAACCATACAGTATGTGAGGAGGCTGCATTCAACTTCACAAGTCATTGCTGAATGCAGACATAATATCAATTAACAGAGGAACTGACAGTTGTTCTATGGGGTTAAGTGTAATTTTCTATTCAATTCTATTTATAAAGCACCAAATACAGCGGTTTTCACAAGATACTTTAACAAAGAAAAAGAAACAATAATTCCAATAAAGCTGTCTTTAAGTGAGGTGAGGAAGCCTCTGAGCTGTGACTCTGTGTCCAGGTGTGTCTATGAGAAACTGATTAACTGTCAGACTTGTGCTCAAGGCTGGAAGGAATAGATTAATGCTGCTCAAATCATTCTATACAAATATGATGTTTACTAAGTCTTTGATAAATTCACTCACGTGAACAAACCCAGTACACTTAAATAGTCGTAAGTAATTCCTTTTATTGGTAATTAACAAGAATCACATCACGTAGTCTAAGTAACTACCCTCAAAACCCCAAGTCTCTCATGGTTATTATCATAATCTGACCTAACAACGGAATTCACAGCTTTTCTAGAGGTACAGAGAGAAGAAATGGCAGTTCAAGTTAGATAATATGAAGGCAGTATCTTCAGGTATTTCACCCCCTCGGAGGTTCTTTCAGTTCCTTTCTGCTGCCTCTTTAGCTCCGTTGTCTTGCTCATATGGAATTGTTTGGGGGTGTTTTTCTACTTGTGTTATTTGAATATTGAGAGCTGTGGTTCAGCTAAGTCATCAAATAACCGCAGACTTCTCAAAAGACAAAGGAGACAGAGAGAGAGGAATCAGAGAGGCGGCATCTTACGAAGGCAGGGTCCTTGTTGAGGCAGGCTTCGGTGAACTCCTTGAAGCTCTTGGAGAAGTCTCCGCTCAGCGTGGGAGGAGGAGACTTGGGGATGTGGAAGAGGACTCGCATGGGATGCATGTCGGAGTTGGGGGGTTCGCCCTTAGCGAGCTCGATGGCCGTGATGCCCAGCGACCAGATGTCCGCCTGTGAAAGGGAGACGTACGGTCAGACATCCAAATGCAGGACGAAGGTGGGATGACGGGATGAATTGACCAGAAGACAAGCTCAGACTGAATCGACTTATTGAGATTATCCAAAATACCCGTTTCAAATAAATGCTTTCAGAGTTGCAGGTATCTGGACACGACAGCAAACACCGGGTGTGTTCATTGTGTTTGCTTGATGCCCGCTAACCATCTGTCAGGCCGGGCCGGGGCTCGGGCGCACACACAGGTTGAATGTCACGTCTTCTCAGTTTGCTACAGCAGTCGAGTGTCGGCGCCGCCGAGGACCCGTCGTCCGTACGGCGGCGGCTCGGCGGCGAGGAGTCACGTTACGACGGGATGCCCGGTCGCCGCTTGACTGTTAACTCCGGCGGCTCCATTACGCCGACACGCCGACCATATGGCGGCACGTGGCGCACACACATCTCAGAAGTGAACCGACACATGCTTGAAATGCCTGCTTCAGCGCAGAGACGGTTCCCACCGATTTCCCTTTCCTTGGTTATTTTGAGTCCATACAGTGTGAGGAGGCGCTCATCACCTGCCTGGAGCTCTGTTCGTCTTCTGACAGCTTCTCGGGTTACGCTGGTTATTTATGTAACTTTAAGCCGTCGTCGGGGTTTCAACAAGTCACACTTTGTGTTCTTTGAAAACAAATACACCTCGAGGAGTTTCTCCGCCGAGATGAATTCCTTCTGATTCAAAAATAAAGATTTGACAGCAGCGTGACGAGAATTAACTCAGGAACTTTTAAGGGAACTGTGAACTACACACACCCGGACGGACGAGCCACACACACACCTTTCACCTTTCAAACTGAGGTGTTCACAGCTTTTCTAGACATATGAAGGCCGAGAGGAGGACATATGGACACAAGACAGAAACATGAGCAGAGACAAAGCCACAACTCAAGACATTTGGATGTTCGCAGCTTTTCTTGATATATAACCAGAATATAGGGGGGAAACATGAGTAAGAAAAAGCTTAAAAACAACAACACACATACACAAGCTCTACGTGGGAGCCTTTCATACTTATTACTGTCAGGTTATTTAGTTTAGTTGTTATTTGGACACTTGGTGGCAGTATTTAGACACAGCTTGGATATTTAGAGGGCAAAGGTCACAGGAAGAGGAAGGTACAGGTAAGGACAGAGCACACACCTCCCACAAAGCAAGGAACAGACCAGCAAACGTCCAGCGTGGACAGAAAACTGAAAGGTGTGTTCAGCTTTCGCTTTCTTCAAATAAACCATGGACCACGCCTCGAGTGGACCGACTGGAAATTCAGTTCTGGGTCTGCGTCGGTCACTCCTGCTCCACCTGCGTCGTCATGGCAACAGTTCCCTCGGTACTCTAACTGATGTCCCTCATGCACTTCCTCTCAGAACAAAAGACAACAGCAGGTCAGAAGACGACAAGGCCAGAGATTCACAGCTTTTCCAGAGATACAAAGAAGAAAAACCCAATATGAAGACATGAGAACAAACCAGAGACAAATAAAACATTAGAACACAGAACACAGCTCTACTAGAGCTATACACACCCTCATTTAAGTACCACACACACTTTTGAACTACACAAAAGATCAAGCAGATAAGAAAGCCAAAAGGTCAATGAGTTGTGTGTTCACAGCTTAAATAAGCATCTGAATGTTTGCAGTTTGACAACGTGGCTCAAGATGGTTCAGCGTCTGTTTGCACAGAAACACTTAAAAATGTAAATACTCAAAGTTTATAACACCAGTCATACATTAAAATTATAGAACAAATGAAGCAAGGTGTTAAGAAAATAAAAGACCCTTTAAACGACAAATGGTCATTGAAACAGGAGAGTTAATAGTGAAGAAATGTACTTCTGTGTTTTCCTGATATTGCTATTTGTCAGCCAAAATCAGGGCCAAATGTCAAGTCCTCTTGGAGAAACACGAAAGTTACGATGTGTTCATAAACAGCGGACTCGCTCTACTCATCCAACACAGAAACAACACATCTCTACATGAGCAGAGGAAACTTCATCACTTAAAGAAATGAACCTGTCATTCATTTCAAGGAGCAATTTTAAACAGAATCCCTGTTCCAAATGTGAGCTAAAGGAATTAAAAACAGAACACAGCAGCCACTCATGGCTGTTTACACCAAATCCACCATTTTCTGTGTGTTCAAATAGTTTCCATGTGATCTTGAAACTCTTGAAAAAAAAAAAAAAAAAAGTGCCTTTTCACTTCAAACACCGTGTAAAATGAACTTAAGAGGAAGTCCTGACACGTGCAGCATGCACACCGGGTAGAAACGAACCACATGGAGGGACAAAGACACCCAATGGATGTGCCACACACACCTTCGCCCAAACAAAGAGGTCAGCCGACGTCAGAGGCGTTTGTTGACTTTGTTCCGGACGATGAGAAAGAGCCTTTCACTCCTGTGTGTGTCGGACGCAGCAGGTGCGCCCGTGAGCACACAACCCTCCGCCTGGATCAGGCTCGCCGCTCGGTACGGCCGGCTTTGTGTTCGACTACGCAAACAGAGCCGGGACGAGGGGAATCCCCCCCTCCTCCCCACGACGCCGGGCCGCCACCGAGCCGTTTCTAACAGATGCAAAGCAAACTGGAAATAATGCAAACGACCTGGAGGCCGGCGCCGCGCCGCGCCGGGACACGTGCGCCGGGTCGCCATGGCGATACGCAAACACAGAGCACTGTGAGAAAGAAACAGGAAAATCCTGACCTAAAAATACAGCCGCTGTCCCACATGTCCGACCAGACGCTGACAGAAGCCGTGCCGGAACACGGAAATGTTTTCAAAATGACTTTCAATTAAGAGCTTTTAACTTCAAAATAACACGCTACTGTTGCTTCACACCCTGAATAATTTAGAACACTGAGGTTACACGACAATGTTTTCAACGTTTTGGGAATTAATAGCAGACTGTTGTCTGCATGCATGTGAGGTTTCATTACGGAAACATGCTCACTGCATCGTTTTCAGTATTTCTTGTTTTTAGAACCTCATGTGTAAAAGTAAAACCTCTGAGAAACGAAAATGCAAAAATAAACCTGAAATGCGGGAAACCTCAACAGGGACTGACCAGAGGCATGACATGGGAAGATACCACGCTGATGGTTGATGCCTAAAGCGCCGCCATCTTGGGATGGTGCTCACAGAGGCAAAGTGCACATACATTTATCATCTAAAAGTAGAATTATTCACAGAATTTTCAACCCATTTCCAAACGATTTGATTTGTTAAAAACACCTCACGTCAAACTCTGACACACGATGTTTGGATGTTTTTTAAAATGCTGGTTTTACCACCAAAACACAAATTCTACTTCCCGTTTCCAGCAGACGACCTTCTGCATAACTCGAATAGATGTTGAACTTATGTTCCTTTTCTGGATGTTCCAATGAGCAGAACATACAAACCAGATCAGTGGAATCACTTTTTACAGATGGTGTGTCTGTAAAGAACAATTTAGAGTGAGCTGGTTGTTAAATACTGAAATAAACCCAGACAGAACAGGATAAATCTCTCCACTCTAAGTCTGGGTTCTTTAATAATGTAACAGCTCACTTTATTTTATTCTGACTAGTGAAATAACTAATGACATTTTGGTTAAAATGCACTATGAAATACATGTTTTGTGACAAACAATAGAAATGACCAATCGAAAAGCTCATCTCAAACATCTGATTTCATTCTGATATATTTTGATCCAAACTCAAACAGTGTCAGGGTTTGTCGAAGCTGGAGCTTGGACTTAAAGGTGCTGTAGGCAGGATTTCGCTCGTCAATGCTAATTTTTCTGTGTTTTCTTTGGATTAAATGTTAGAGTATCCATTGATAATCCTTTAGGAGTGTAGCATAATTGCACTACCGCGAGAGCATTTCCATCTGTCTCTGTTCTGCTCCAGGTATCTTTGACCAATCAGCAGAGCCCCTGAGGCTCTACTGATTGGTTAATATAATGATATTATCAGTACTGATTGTAATTAAGAGATAATTAAAAGATAATAGCAATAACAATATATATATGGCGACAGCAATAAAGTAATGAATTACAACCCAGTTGAATGTATGTTAAACTGATTGATTTATGATCAATTTCTTAGTGAAAACAAGTCATTCCTCTATTGAGTTTAATGCACTGTAGGAGTCAGTGGCCCCTCCCCAATATGGCTGCCCTTTTCGGCCCTTTGCACATTGGCTGCAATCGTCAAAGCAGTGTCTTCGTAATTGATTCAGCTTTCTGGGCTGTGTCAACTCAAATAAACTTCATTGATCCAGCACTTTGAAAAAACAACAGCTGAGCCAAAATGCTGTACATGAGGAAGTAAAAATATCAAGAGACGAGGTGCAAAGTTTTCGTCCCTCAACACTGAAGCCAGAGCAGGCAGAGACACCGGGACCCTGGGGCGGGTGTGTTTTTGGTGACAGACCTTGGAGTCGTAGGCAGACTGCTGGATGACCTCCGGAGCCATCCAGAACGGCGTTCCCACGAAGGTCTCCCTCTTGATCTGCGTGTCCGTCAGCTGGCCGGCCACCCCGAAGTCGGCCAGCTTCACCTGGCCGTGCTCCGACAGCAGCACGTTGGCGGCTGTGGAGAGTGATCACAAGAAACCCTTTAAAGTTCCACTATCGCCAACGCTGCATGAGCTCATTCCTGTGTAGAGGAGCAGTTATGGAGGGGAGACGTCTCAAAATACAGATAAATACAAAGGGGAAGAAAAAAAAAATCATCAATATAAATTGAATGTCGACATATATATCTATATTTTTTAAAGATGCATTTTGGGATATGGAGTCCCGATGAAGGGTTTTTTTTGATAATATGTATGAGTTAAACAAGCGAATATAATAATATATAACTCATGAGCCCTTATTTTATTCATAGGACAAAAACAGCATAATGTTAAAAATGTCTATTTTTGGAAAATATTAGCTTGTTTTAAATATGAAAACATCACACACTGCAAAAATTCTAAATCTTACCAAATTCGTAAGTCTTGTTTTCAGTCAAAATCTCTCATCCAACTTGATTTAAGATAAATTCAAGATAGAATTATTTCTTGATTTAAAAAATTCTTACAAGATATCTTTTTAAGTAAAATTTACTAGCTGCATGGACGGCTAATTTAACGAGTCTTAAGAGTGATTTTCTTTAATTTAATGTTGATATCTTGCATTTGGGCCACTCTTTTTTGCAGTGTGTAAATATATATATGGAAAGGCTTGAAAAGGAAGTGATATTCATTCAAAAAAAAACTGATGGATGAGTTTACAACCAATTGAAGTGATACATAGTTTTACCAAGGTATACCAGCAGGCTGCATGCCAAGGCACTTTTTAAAATTATTCTCTTGTCTAAATTCGGCACGCAGTGGAACACGTGGTTCAAGGTTCCAGCAGCAGGGTCTGGTTTATAGGAGAATACAGAATATAAAGGGAAGAAACCACAGCTGGATGGATTACTGACCCTGTGAAGCAGTTGGGTAGCTCTACGCAGGCCCTAGTGGTCGATTTAGATCCCGTTTACACAACAGCATTTGATTGTTTTTGCTTTTTCGGTTCAGAAAAGTTTCACGTTTAACAGGGAAATGTATTGAAAATGTTGAGTTATGCTAACGGTTTGTTCTTCCACAGCATCCGTCTGTTCCTCCAGCTATGTTTAACAGATTCCACTGGACATGTTCCTAAAAGCATCGTCTGTTTCGGCCTCAACAACCTGCTGAAATGTTCTGAATGACGTCCAGACCTTTGATGTCTCTGTGGATCTTCTTCTCAGAGTGCAGGTAGTCCAGGCCCTTCAGGATCTCCTTCAGCATGGTGGCAATCTGAGACTCGTCGAACGGACCTGCCCGCAGCTACACACACACACACACACACACACACACACACACACACACACACACAGACATAAGAAACACATGCATGCCAAGCCATGACACACACGTGAAACACTGAGTGGCACGCAAGATGTGCACAAACACACCCTGTTCAGTTCCATTCAAGGCAAGACGAGACAAAGACAATTAGGCAATCAAGATGGTGAATGGAGGAAGATTTCTTCATTTTTTTAATTCACAGTAGAGACACGATGTGTTCTCACAAAACACAGACTGCCAGATAAATACCAACACAAATTCAACGATCTGGTTCATTTATTTACACACGACTGTAGGATGAGAGAAATCCCCAAAATCTGCACTCCTTCCAGCTACTTCTTTAAAAGGTACGAACTCGTTAGGTAAATAAAAGTTACTAGTGACTGTTGTGCTGGTCATAATGTTCTGGCTCATCGTGTTCCATTTCAATTATCACACACCTGGATTATTTTAGTATCACTGTAACACTTCAGCTGAACTGTGAGCTTGGTTGGTCAATCTACCAACTGATTCACTCAGGGAGGAAGATGCTCTATAATCTGGACGTTAGAGGAGGAAGATGCTCTATAATCTGGACGTTAGAGGAGGAAGATGCTCTATAATCTGGACGTTAGAGGAGGAAGATGCTCTATAATCTGAGGTTAGAGGAGGAAGATGCTCTATAATCTGGACGTTACTGGTGGAAGACGCTCTATAATCTGGATGTTACTGGAGGAAGATGCTCTATAATCTGGATGTTGATAGAGGAAAATGCTCTATAATCTGGATGATACTGGAGGAAGATGCTCTATAATCTGGATGTTAGAGGAGGAAGATGCTCTATAATCTGGATGTTAGAGGAGGAAGATGCTCTATAATCTGGACGTTAGAGGAGGAAGATGCTCTATAATCTGGACGTTAGAGGAGGAAGATGTTCTATAATCTGAGGTTAGAGGAGGAAGATGCTCTATAATCTGGACGTTAGAGGAGGAAGATGCTCTATAATCTGGATGTTGATAGAGGAAAATGCTCTATAATCTGGATGATACTGGAGGAAGATGCTCTATAATCTGGATGTTAGAGGAGGAAGATGCTCTATAATCTGGACGTTAGAGGAGGAAGATGCTCTCTAATCTGGACGTTAGAGGAGGAAGATGCTCTCTAATCTGAGGTTAGAGGAGGAAGATGCTCTATAATCTGGACGTTAGAGGAGGAAGATGCTCTATAATCTGAGGTTAGAGGAGGAAGATGCTCTATAATCTGGACATTAGAGGAGGAAGATGCTCTATAATCTGGGTGTTACTGGAGGAAGATGCTCTATAATCTGGATGTTAGTGGAGGAAGATGCTCTATAATCTGGATGTTACTGGAGGAAGATGCTCTATAATCTGGACATTAGAGGAGGAAGATGCTCTATAATCTGGACGTTAGAGGAGGAAGATGCTCTATAATCTGGGTGTTACTGGAGGAAGATGCTCTATAATCTGGATGTTACTGGAGGAAGATGCTCTATAATCTGGATGTTACTGGAGGAAGATGCTCTATAATCTGGACATTAGAGGAGGAAGATGCTCTATGTTATCCATTTTCTGAGGAATAAAATCAACCAATCTTCCAGAAAGATTAATAATTGAGTTCCAGATTATTGTCAAATCTTCTCACCACCTGAACACATTGTTACCGTCACGACCTTCTGGCTAAATCTCAACTCACCAAGTCGAGAGCAGAGCCTCCACCCAGATACTCCATGATGATCCATAGCTTGCTGCCCTGGAAGACGAAGGGATCAACAACCCAACCGTCAGCACGCTTCCCATCAACCATCCTCGAACCGCCGCCGCCGCCGGCTCGGCGCTCACCTTCAGATAGGAGCCGTAGTACTTGGTGATGTAGGGACTGTCGCACTGGCTGAGCACCGTGATCTCCTGCTGGATGTCCTCGATCTCGTCCTCCGCCTCCTCCAGGTCGATGGTCTTGATGGCCACCACGCTCTGGCTGCGGTTGTCGATGCCTTTGAACACCTGACGATGACCGAGAGAAGATCCGTCAGGTCAGTCCGGACTCGAACGTCTTTTTGTAGCCGATCTCATATAAAATCAACAAATGATTAAAAGAAGAGTTAAAGCAGAAGTACCTCTCCAAAAGATCCCTTCCCGATGCGGTCCAGTTTCGTGAAGAGCTCCTCTGGATCGATCTGGGTACTCTGGGAAGAGGAGAAGAAGGTTTTTGATCAGCACTCAGGGGTGAGAGAACAAACAGGAAGTCTTTTAGAACCGACCCACAAGAGGCTCTAATGTGGCCCACCAAGCAAATGGTAGAAATTTCAAAAGAAAACGCTAATTTCTTTCTTCTTTTTTTCTTCTTCCATTTTCGTCAGAGTAGCAAACTCGATGGACATTTCACCATATTTTGCATCATTCTGCACTGATTTTTTTGGCTTTGTGCAAATATTGACATCTCTGTTGTGTATACTCAGCAACCACAAAAAAGAAAAAAAACTTTAAAGTTTCACTCTAAAGGTTATTATGGCAGCATTTTACTGGTCAAGATGAAGTTGGCTGCCAAACTCAAATATGAAAAATTACTAACCATATTTAAATTTCTAACGATTTATATTCAGAAATAACTTCTACAGATCAAAATACAGTGCAACATACTATCTTTGACCACTAGATGTCTCTGTATGACAACAGAATGCCGCTACTATAACACAAAAACCTCCATTATCACTGTATTTGAGAAAAAAATTGAAAAAAGTCTTTCACAGAAAACTACGAAACATCGTACATAGGTTATTCATCTAAAAATTGATGATAAAACAACAAGTGTCGTCTTCATAAAGTGCTCCAAACATCTGGATTACGGTGGAAACACAATCCAGAGGAGCTGGAAGAAGAAAAAAAAAACTGCTGCTTTCCCATCACATTTCCACAAAGTCTCATTTCCTCACACACAAAACTTTGCGACACCAGGGCCATGTTGTCACCATCAACACACACACACACACACACACACACACACACACACACACACACACACACACACACACACACACACACACACACACACACACACACACACACACACACACACACACACACACACACAGACACACACACACACACACACACAGACACACACACACAGACACACACACACAGACACACACACACACACACACACACACACACAGAAGGAAACAAGCCTGACAGTTAAAGATAACAGGAACTGAACACACAGCTGCCTAACCACACACACTCGGATAATAAACACACGCACGCACACGCGCGTGCACACACACACACTTGTACTTGCCACATACCGAGGACCGACTACAGCAGGCATGTGAAACATAGGGCCCGTGGGCCTAAACTGGCACACAAGTGGCTCCAATCCGGCCGACAAACCAGGAAAATGGTAAAACACTGATTTTTAGCACATTTCTTTGGACTCATGCAGTTCCAGTCATAATCCAGGTGACGTTTTCATCACTAACGCTCGACTGCTACACTAAACAAAAGGAAAGCGAGGGAAATATGGCAGACAACAAACAAAACAAATGGCGTTAGGTGAGATTTTCAATGTAAGTGAAGAGTTCACCGTAAGAGAACACGTAAAGGAAATGTCCTCACTCTGCTGGCTGCAGCTTTTTGCCGGTCCTCACTTTCTCTCTCACACACACACACACACACACACACACACACACACACACACACACACACACACACACACACACACACACACACACACACACACACACACACACACACACACACACACACACACACACACACACACACACACACACACACACACACACACACACACACACACACACACACACACACACACTTCAAAAAGATGTGACAGATAAAAAGATGGCTGTAAAGTCTTCTAATAAAAGCTGAGACTTTCCGCCGCCCCTCCCCCTGAAGCTGTCCTCCTTCATGTTCTCGGTCTGTTCAGCGTCAGTGTCTCAGTCTCCACATGTGATCCAGATGCAGTGAGTGTGCTCCTGATCAGAGACGCCGTTAAATCCAACAGTGAACATCGCACACTGCTGTCGTTCACAAACCGGCAGGAATATTTACTGCGGCTGGAGCGGGCATGTGCGACTAGAGAAATTTTAAAAAGTTCAGTTTTTCCTCCCGTTTCCATGGAGACAGCATCAGAGCACTTCCAAAAATCTGAGTTTTTCCCAGTTTCCACGGAAACTGAATTCAAACATTTTCAAAAAGCTCCGTCTTGGAAGAATTTTTCAAAAAGCTGCATTTTATCACATTAACACAGAGGCAGAGTGGAAAAATTTCCCAAAAGTTCTATTTTCCCACGTCAACATGGAGTCGGAGCACTTTCAAAAAAAATTGCATTTTCCCACTTTAACATGGCGATAGAGTTGGAGCATTTTCACATCTTTTTTTTTTTCCAAGTTAACACTGAGACAGAGCTGAAGAATTTTCAAGAAGTTGCATTTTCTGGTGTTAACATGGCGACAGAGCTGGGACATTTTCAAAAAGTTGCATCTTCCTGCATTAACACGGTGACAGAGAACGCTACGGCAGTTTGTCACTTTCACTTGAAAACACTGCTGTATAAACACAGCCTGGATCCAGCAGGAGAACGTTCCTCTAACAGCAAACCCTCAGTAAAGGTTTTCACTGTGACGCTTCTTTCCTCTCATCTGACCTTTCTGTCATAACATGAGTTCAGGACTCGTCTGGGATTTCTTTAAAGCCCTTCTGTGTAAAGAGGCACTGGACTGAGCTGAATAAACGTTTGGACGTCTGCATAAAGTAGTTCTCTTATTCACTGAGCTATTTATTCATTTACTTCCTCTGAGCAGGTTTTTTTTCTTTTCTCATGCCTTTGGTGACATTTCTTGTCATTCTTTCCTCAGATTGAACCCGAATGTGGCAGCGCTGAGTCCAGAATCCAGAATCCAGAATCTAGAATCCAGTCACGATGGACAGTTTTCCACAGCGAAGGCGTCTTATTGTGGTTACATGTGCAAATCTATATTTGACAACGTCAGAGTGGGCGAAGCCTCCTGAGGCTGAGAGCAGGGCCTCCACCAGCACATGACAACACACACACAGTCTAACACACACACACAGTCACACTCTGTCCTGTAAAATACTTTGGAAGAACATTCAACAAACACCCCCAGAGAAGTGAACGATATTCCTCTGATGCTGGTTAAACTTTCCTCTCTGAGCTAAAAAAAGCACACACACACACACACAGTGCCCACAATGTGGCCACACCCTGTCAGCAAATACAGTGGTTACTGTCTAATGATACTTTCCGCCTGGTGCAGAAACCGCGGCGAGAGAAGCTCCGACTGAAGGGAGAAGAAAACTGCAGGATTTAGTTCTAGAAAAATAAAAATAAACTGAACTTCCATCTGTTTCCTCTAAACCACGGCTCCGTTTACCTCACGTTTCAAGTGAAAACGCATCGTTTCGCGTTGGAACGCAAAGCCCAGCGTTTACTAAACGATGATGCAACATTTCAAAAGCAATGTCCAGTGTTTACTAACTGATATACAACGCTTACAAAGCAATGTCCGTTTAAAAAACGATGCCCAAGGTTTCAAAAACAATGTACAAAACATACAAGACAATGTCAGTTTAAAAAAACAGCGTCCATTATTTTGAAAACAATGTCCCAGCATTTTGAAAGCAATGTGCAACGTTTTGAAAACGATGTCCAACATTTCAAAAACAGTGTCCGTTTTAAAAACGGCATCCAGAGTTTCAAGCACAACATCCAAAGTTTCGAAAACAATGTCCAAAGTTTCAAAAATGTCATCCAAAGTTTCGAAAACAATGTCCGTTTTCACAGCGACAGCAGACACACTGAAAACGATGTAGTCTTCATGTTGGGCCACTAGTTGGTGCTGTAGGCTGTTTCTGTGATGAAACCACACAGAGAACAACACAGCAGATGTTCATATGGACAGAACACCAACTGGACTGTTAGTGCAGTGACTGTCTACAGCACCAAGTCCAGGAGGATCTGGACCTGGACGAGGACCAGGAGGATCTGGACCTGGACGAGGACCAGGAGGATCTGGACCTGGACGAGGACCAGGAGGATCTGGACCTGGACGAGGACCAGGAGGATCTGGACTGGGAGTCACGACACTCTGGAGGAAATCCTTCTTCTCATTGTTGATCTATTGAGCGTGTGCAGAACAGTTCTTTACTACGCAGCACAGATGATCCTCTAGTAGACGCACAGCGACGCAGCCATCTGATCGCTGGGTTCCTGGTTCGAGTCCCTCCGCTGAAAAGAGGCGTCGAGAGCCGATCTTCCCCTGGAGGGACGCCGCGGCCGAGTGGGACCCCGCAGGGACAAAATCCCATTGTTGGTTATCATTATGACTTCAGACCTGACATCCAAATAGACGCCGACAGGAATTCCTTAATGGCTCGACTTATGAAGCACGAGATTACAGTTTTCCTGCCATACACACACACACACACACACACACACACACGTGCACACACACTCACACTTGCTCATAGACACTGGCAGGAAATTCAACCTGATTACCCATAAGGACTAAGCTGAAGGCCCCATAAAGGAACTGAGTATATGCTAAGGAGTTTACTAGCTATGCCGTGGTCACTGGTCAGTTCAGGGTGAGGACTGGTTAAGTCACAGTAACGCAGAAGGTTTTGGTTCAGTCACCAGGAAATGACTGGAAGTTGATTATTTACCTCATAAGACAAGGAAACACACACGACACGTTTATACAACT
The DNA here is from genome assembly GCF_902148845.1 of Salarias fasciatus. Lineage (NCBI taxonomy): Eukaryota > Metazoa > Chordata > Actinopteri > Blenniiformes > Blenniidae > Salarias > Salarias fasciatus. The sequence goes on along the minus strand of NC_043747.1, from coordinate 23,738,033 downwards.
TTCAAGCAAAAAAGGGCAAAAACTTGTATTGCGTCTTGAGTTTGTGTTTCCATGACGACCGTGCTAAGAGTGACTGTGAAATCAACTTTTAGAAAACGACTCCCTTGGTGGAGTTTTATGAAAACGCTCCGACTCCGTGGAAACATGAGAAAATTGAACTTTTCTGAAATGCTGCTACTGAGCATGTGCACCACTGCTCTTCTGCACACGCTCAGTAGACGGACGGAATGCTGGGTCTGATTTGCCCAAATCCTAATGTTAAAAGGAAAAGACCCTTTTTGTTTATCCGTCTGTTGTGAGATCCAAACTCCATGGATCCAAATATACTTTCTTTTGTTTTTTTTGGAGCATTTCCTATCAATATACAAAAAGATAAATAAATAAAATAATACCACTGCTAATATTTTTTCCACACCAATTGAAGCTTTTCTTATCACTGCATTATTCTGAATGGTTAAGTGATTCCAAATAACTCAGCATGCGCCGATATGAAAGCTTTGACAGACAAAGATATTAATATTGCAGTTATGGTCAATAGTCAATATTGACATTTGTATAAAAACAAGTTTCTATGATGATTTTTTTTATCGTTCAAACCATGTAAACACTGAATATAAAAAGATTAGTAATCTCTTTATTTTTATAAATACAAAACAAATGCGATGAATCAACAGTGTTCATTTTAGGATAACTTTGAAAGTTGTAGTAAGAACTTCCATGGAAGTTCAGTTTAACCTAAAGTTTCTAATCATAAGTTACAAGTCATAATACCTCAGGAAGGTTTTAAAACACAACTCATATCTGTGAAATACGCTGAATCAGAGATTTCAAAACACATTCTATTGATCAAACTCACTGATAACAGTCAGTGGAAATTTTAATAACTTAAATCATAAAGTCAAAGTAAATTTCGAAACACTGAACTCAGCGTTTTGAACAATAACAATTTGCAAAACCAACACAAGTCGCGTCGACTGACATCGATTAATTCCATTAAAAACATCAGAACCTTGACTGAACTAGAACTTGTTTTTGCAGATCGTATAACTCAGAGCAGCTTTAATCCAACACACCTAAGAGGAACTAGACGTAATAAATATCAGCTGTTAATATTGAACTGGTTTTATCAATCAGACCGATACCGAGGTGTTAAAAGAATGAGCGTTACCAGGCAACGCCGATATCAACACCAACACATCATGTTTACTGCCGTAAATTAATTTCATGGCTAAAATAAATCAATAAAAGCTGTGGTGTCCAGTCAGGTGGTGACAGCAGAGTCACATGATCAATCAATGAGCGTCACATGGCCAATCGCTGAGCGATTACCTGAGCCTGAGCTTTGACCTTTCCATCTGAAGGTTGGTGACAGAACAACATCTGGAAGAGAGCGACAGGGTGAATATTCAACTGCTGCAGAGACCGTAAACCTCCAGGTTAATGTTCCACCAGCGTCCGGCCGGGAGTTTCAACCTGCAGCTTATCGGTCAGCAGGAATTCACAAAGACGTAAACAAAACAAAAACCCCTTTTCGCTGCAAATGCCTGCGTTTTCTGATTGCTACCGATGTTTTTACTCGTTTTAAACTCGTTCACTGTACAGTGACCTCGAGTGTCCTGAAATTCAGCCATAAATAAAATGACCAGAGCTGTCAAACAGTAGGAACACCGCGGGGTCTCATGTGGAAAAGGTCACACAAGCTTCATCCCCCTCCGCCACGCTCTGGTCCGGTGTTTCCCCAGAACCCACAGAATGCGTCTCAGACTTGTGGCGTTGCGGAGCGCCAATGAACGAGCCGGTTCGATTACAAGATGGCGTTCGAACTGTGGCGTCTCGCCAGATTTCACACCGCTGCTCAGGTTCGCCATCCATGGTAATGGAACTGAAGCCCTTATACCACCAGGAGGAGTGTTTTTTGGCATCCTGTCTTCTTCCTCCACTTTCTTACAGCAGCAAGCGAATAAAAACACAGATCATCGGTGTGTCATCTGCGTTACGGCTGCAGCACGTCGAGCTGTGAGCAAAATCAAAGCCGTTTGGTATCCAGTGGCAGACAGGCTTCAGGGTTAACCTTGACTGGAAAGCATCCTTTTTTTTTTCCAATGCCTTCAGAAATAAAAGCAAATTTGTGGCATTTCTTTGCTTCATTCAAATAATTAGTATAATGAAAGCTGCTTAAGATTTTCACCAAAAATCAGTTATTTCACCACCAAAGACACAAAAACAAAGTTTGAACATCATCCTGAGCAGATCGTTGATGGATCAGGTCTAGGAGAGAGGGAAATGGACGATCCACGCAGGAACTGAATGTGAGTTACTGAAAATCCCTCCACGATTTACTCACTGGCACATCATTTCGGTGTAATTTATCGATTGGCAGAGTGTCAATGACCAGGGGAAACGCACGTTTCCTGTGTTTTCATTCATGAGGACGAAGACGCTCAGAGAGGAAACTGAACGCCAAAATAAAACTGTCTTCATGTGGACTGATCTTTAATTCTGCCTAATTTACTGTCAGGATACGTTTGCAGACACCTCTGTTCACTACAGGATCCCAGCAAAAATCAATCCCTGGTTCCTGTTTTATTCACATTTATGTTGTTTACAGCAGAATTATCACGTCGCTCTTTTTTTAAATGAGGGTCAAAAACCGGCACGGGGTTTGTGAAATCCATTTCTCGCCACGTGGGCCTCTGGGTTAAAGTCAAACATCATATTTATTTACAGCGCTATTTATGAAAGTTGTTTATAATTCTAAGGGCGTCGAAGGAAGATCGATCCAGTCCTGACGTGACAAAGCAAGTAGGTCAAGGAAACAGGAAATAAAACAGAAAAAAACAAGGCAAACAAGCAGTGATCATAACTGAAATCCCTTTACGAGAGAGAAAGCTTCAGAACTCGACCAAGTACGTCTTCAGTTTATGTTGAAATAAAGAGCGGCAAGTGTCCGACTGGCTGAATGTGTTTACGCGCAGACCCTGAATGCATCGTGTAACATTTGTGACCAAAAGAGACGTTTTCACCATTTTCCACTAAATAAAATTTATTAAAAATGTAAATGCTCATAAATTAAGAAAAAAATGTATTTCCTTCTAATTTCTTTTATTCTGTAGCTAATTTTTTGAGTTTTTTTTCAAGGTTTTTGTGGCTTTTACCATTTTATGCATCTGGACTACTTTTAGCTAATTAAAGCCGCGAATGGTTAAAATAGTTTAATGTACAGTATATTAGCAAATGTATTTCTTAAAAAAAAAAGTTTATCAATTTCATAAGATGAACCTTTACCAAAAAAAAAAAAAAAAGTTCATAAGATATATTTCTTTTCTTTTTTTTAGCTATTTTGTTCGGTTTTTCACAATTCCAACAGTTTTAGCAGTGTGGAATATCAGTGCGGTCTAATTTAAAAATGAAATGATAAATGGACTACGCTTATATAGCGCTTTTTCATCTGCATTAGCAGAGACCAAAGCGCTTTACACTGCAGTATCACATTCACCCATTCACACACACATTCACACACCGGTGGAGCAAACTGTTTATTTACACAGAATTCTCTGGTATTTTTTCAGGGAACTTTCACCAAACCGCAATGAAAGTGTTATTAAAAGTGCTTCCAGACAGATTCTCCTGAACGCGCGATGAGAGGCAGAATGGCGTGGAGAGAAGGCAGGAGCGAGGTGCGCCGGGCTGCAGGGGTCACTGAACTCCGTCTGCTTCCACGAACACGCCAACAGCGAGAGAACTTGGACCGGGCTGTGGAAACTCTGCGAGCGAGCGAGCCAGAGAGCCAGAGAGAGAGGGAGCTCCATGTTTTTACTAACAAGTGGTGTCCAAATACCCAGAAAAATGCAGTGTGTGTGTGTGTGTGTGTGTGTGCATGTGTGTGTTTGTGTGTGTCAGAGCGAGAGGTCAAAGTTCACAGCTGCTAAAAGAGGGAAGTACAAACACAGCATTCTCTGAAACGACCTCTGCCGAGCCGCGTCATGTGAAAACCTCCACGCTCTCTCAACGCTTCCTGTTTCTACAAAAAACACAAAAACACGACAAGATGTGTGTAATGGTCCCGCAGGAGAGGAGCGTCACAAAACACCAGCTTCTGCTTCTCCTGGCCGACTCTGGACACATTGGTACATCTTCTGATTTGGGGATGTTGAAGAGGAGCTAGCTACCACATGCTAATTCATAACCGTTTCACTTGTGAAGGTTTTGTTTTGGGTCAGTGTTGATAAGTCGCGGCGCTGCTGTCTCTCTCCCTGTCCTGCGTATTGAGCCTGCAGTTAGCGTTAGCACTGCCAGAAGCAGTTAGCATTTCAGCTCTCTCACTCACATTAGCGACGCTAAAATGTCAGATTAGAATTAGAAGAGCAGCTAAGTTCATATTTCACTAAACTCTGGGTGACTGGAGGCCGAGCGACTAATTAGCTGTAATTAGCCGTTGCGTCCAGTTACCATTTCACTAGACTCCTGTTTACTACACCACGAGTCTTTAACTTTAAGTACCATTTTCTGAACGAGTCTACCACTACTTGATAACTTCAGAAGTAGGACTTGATTAGCATTGACATTTTTCAGCTATAGTCTCCAGTAAAATCTGTTTGGTTGCGATTACACAAAACTCCAGTTTACCTCATTAGCATTATCTGTAGATATGAGGTACAGTGTCACTAATTTACGAGTTGGGGAGGCTACAATCATTAGCATTAGCATTTCCTGAAGCTGTTGCCTACATTCAGGAGCAGCAGTTCTACTGAAGGATGCCGTTAGCATTAACATCTCCCTGAAGTAAAGAAAAAATGTTGCACCTTTGCCAAACTTTGTATAACATTAACCAAAGCTGGAGGAGTTTATCTGAGCTGTTTGGCTCCTGTGTCTCATCGTCATTCATTCATAAATCTGTTACATAACAACTGCTTCAAAGTCGATTCCACTGTAGGATTTTAATGGACGGGTTTCTTGACGCAATCTGAAAACGTAAATCAAGCGCATCGACATAAGAAACCTGAATGTCTCCTCGTGATTCTCACCCACGGAGTGACTCAGCCTCTACAATCCAAACCCAGAGGCGGCTGATCATTCCTCACCCACAAACACAGAAGCAAACGAGTTCCCTTTCAGGTTTCAGTCGGCGTTTACGGCACGGCGGTGGGAAGGTGCCGCCGTGAAAATGACAGAGGAGAAGCCGGTCACGCCCCGCCGTTTGATCGGCGCTCTCGAGACGCCTCTGTCTGGCTTCCTCACCACAGACAGATGCAGGAAGCTGCATTTACACTCCCAGATTCACACACAGTCCGTTTCTTAAGGCGGTATTTTTGTGCCAGATAGAAGATTTGGACCAAACGTTGCGGGAGCACCTGGAGAAACGAGGGTTTGTTACACAACAAAAGAAGCTGAACTGACCCTGGACAACAATACGTTCCATCACAATCACTGCTGGCATCGATTTATCGCCGATAAAAAGGTGTTCCCCATCTATCACCTCCATGCTGGCTGCTTTCCCATCGGTCTCGCCCTCCACCGTTTCCACTATAAACCTGTAAAAGTCAGATCTTATCAGCAGGCAGCTTCAAACGCCCGTCGATAACAACCGATTCCTTAAGTTTGCTTTCTCTATTCTGTCTGAAATCCAGCTCAAACAGCAAGACATGGCATGAAAACGGCCTTTTAAATGACTCTTGATCTGAGTTTGACTTGCAAAAAACAACCTTAAAGCAATGATCGGATGAAGAAAGACTGGTTTCGGGAAGGAGTTTTCTAATGTGCAAGATTTTTAAAGACTCACATGATGTTAAAATGATGTTTCTATGTTTGTGTGGTGAATAATTAAATAAGTTTTTCTCTGTTTAACATAGAAATCTTCACGCTTTTGGAGTATTTTCCAGACCAGAAAACACAAAAACCAACACTTTGCAGACTACGACACCGAGCAGATTACTCAAGAGAGTCAATAAGGACTGAAGCTCTGCCAGCCGGCGCTTCATTTCATCATGTTTCAATAGAGGAAGTCTGTGTTTCGGACGCTGACGGAGCCCGGGGCCGCCGACGTTCCAGGCGCACAAAGAGCGTCTTATCTGCAACAGAACGTCAAAAACGGCGCAGTCAGCTGGGAAAGTCGGGTGACGTCGGTGCGCCGGGTCCGTCTTTCTTTTGCTTCTTTCAAAAAGGATGTGAGAATCCGGTGCAAAGCGTCAGTCGTGAGGCAGAAACCCACAAAAACACACTCAGCTTGTAGACTTCAGTCGAGATTCAGAGAAGGGTTTGGTTTCTCTTGCTGCACTACATCCAACGCCGAGACTTTGAAGATATCGCAGAACTTCTGCAGGGTTTTATTGAGGACAACGCTGACGCAGTGTCTTCAAGGGAAGATCCAAACGTTGGTAGAGTTTTGGGCGTCTGTTCACACGACAACTGTGCTCGTTGACGCGGCCATTTTTCAGGATCGGTTTATATAAAGTGATCCACGTATCACTTATCATCCTCGTATATCGCTCTAGGCATAGGCGAACTAGGCGGCCGCCTAGGGCGCAGTGTAAGGGGAGGCGCCGTGGCTGTACAAGGGGGCAAGCGTATCCGAGTGTATCAGAGCATGTCCGAGCAATGCCCGAGCGATGCCGAGTGGTGCCGAACGGTGCGGTGCTCACACGGAGCATCGCAGCGGCGCAGAGCGGTGCTCACTCGGAACACATCGGGGCACCAGGGGTTCCCGTGGGTTTTCATAACCCACCAACCCTACGTAAATTACGCCTGTGGCTCCGACGCACCGCACTGCTCGGCATCGCTCGGCAATCACCCCCCTGCTCCCACTGGGCACTCGTCTTGGGCTCGTCTAGGGCGCCTGAGAAGCCCGGGCCGGCCCTGCTCGTATTGATGGACTTCAACGGAAACTGATCATACAGAGTCTGAGACAGGAGCAAAAGGTCTCTCCCACTTTCCAGGTTCTGATCTTCGGCTTCATCGCCAACAACCAGAGTTTAGCTTCTACCAGACAGTGTTTCAGTGCTGTATATCTGCTCAAACAGCTCCGTGACCATCTTCCAGCACCGTTCGCAAATCGGGCAACAACAAGCTGAGACGGCCCCTTGATAGACGACCATCTTGCCTCTCAACGAGTGTCTGCTCTCTCAGGGTTTTTTATTAAAAAACAGACTCTCAACCTCCTTCAATACATTTGTGGGAGTCTTTGGTACCAGACTACATTTCTTTTGGCAGACTGAGATTTCATATTTTCAGTCAGAAGCACATTTTTACAGCAAAGTTTGGTAAAATCTTGGAATACCTGAGAACTCCGTATCTGAATTTGCCACACATTTTATAAAATCTACTGTATATTTACTGTGTTGGATTGTTAAACATTCAATAAAAAGAATGTTAAAAAAAAAAAAAATTCCAAACCACCGTCCCGTTTTTCTGCTTCTTTTAATTTTGACGTTCCTGCTTCCTGTTTCCCGTGCGCGTCATTACGTGATTCAACGTATGAAGGACGCATTCACAGAAGGAACAACCTGCTGGTACAACACCATCAACACTGATCAGGGCACACGACCTCGTCCAATCCGGTCCGAGTGAATCGGATTCACTCCGGTGTTTACATGAGACCTTTACAATCTGACAGACGTCACAACACAGCAACAGGCGGAACTGGCAGTTCAGGTTGTCCAACAATATTTCAGGGTGACCAGATTTCTTTGGTGGCCATTTTAGAAGGGCAGGAATCAGATGGTATCTTTCGACCAATCATATCGCTCCTTAAAGAAAGACATCGAAAACAGGAAGTGAAGAAAACCCGTGGATTGTCATAACTTTGGTGGAAAAAGATGGTTTAAACAAAATTAGACAGCGATAAAGTGACAGATCTAAATATAGACATGCTGGAACGGCTTTGGGCAAGACGTCCGCCACTTTTTAAAACGACTTTTCTGAAAATTGACCATCTAAAAGACCGGTGGACGACTCGGCGCCTGAAACCATGTCTCACGATCTGATAGGTCGGATTGCTGGACTCATGAAAATGAGGTAAATGAGAGCAAAACATTTTGAAAACGCTCAGACTCCGCCTCTGCGTGTAAAACACAACTTTTTGAAAACGGCGCTGCTGTGCACCACGTTCGTTGTTGATGTTTACAGTGTGTTGTTGTACTATTGTTCTACTACACATTCTTCAGCATTTGTCTCCACCATGCAAACAGACACTGACTTCACTTCAGACGTTGCCGTGGAAACGGAGCCTCAATACGGACTTTGTGTGTTTGTGCTGCAGACGGCAGCGTCGGCCTCGAGGCCTCAGCTGCTCTCCGGGTGTCAGGTGTGTGTGTGTGTGTGTGTGTGTGTGTGTGTGTGTGTTGAGTCAAGCGTGGCCACTCCCACCTGGAGACTCGACCGAGCAGGCAGAGCGAGTCCGTCCCACAGGTAGACACACCTGCGAGGCGGCCCGGCGGGGGGGAGCGGGAGGGGGGACGAGCAAGTCATTTACCGAAAACAATCGACCCTCCATAAAAATAAAAGATGTAAAGTGGCCCTGGATGTGGCTTACTACCGGGAACGTCACGGAGGACCTGATACGCCTGGAATCTTCTCCCCCGCCTCGTCATAAAGCCGATCCCGAGCCGTGCGTGAAGCCAGGGCCCCGTGAGTCACGGCGGGGGAGTTACATAAGGCATCAGGTGAGGAAATGGCTTCAGACAGCGTCAGACAGGGAGGAGAGCCCAGAGGTCACCATGAGGCGACCGTCAGGAACCGCGAGCTCGTCGGAGGTGGACGGGAAAGTCACAGGACACACACTTCAAGACGCAGCGAGCCTGGCTTCACGTGCCAACAGGCCCGGAGTCACACTGGATCCACAACACAGAGCTACGAACGGCTCAAAAGCTCTCAAAAACTTCAAACGGAAGCAGTTCAGTTGTTTGTTTTTAAGATTAAACTTTTAAAAAATCCCCAAAACACAGCAGCTAAATCCGACTGCACACTGTAAAGTCAAATCATCAGGCTATTTCAGAACATGTTTGATGACAAAAACTTAATTTCTGCGACTATAAGGACACCTACAGAGAGAACAACACTATAATGTAGTTATTTTAGCAGCTACATCAAATTATGCGGCCTCTCTGTGATGTCTCTAAAGATAGACATACTGTAGAAACACTAAAAGAAGCAGCTCGGTTCAACTGTGTGACCATTTCAAGACAAAAACACCATGAAGTTCAACTATCAGGCTGTTTCAAGACATTTTGACAGCAAAAAATTGATTTCTGTAACTATTTTAGGACACCAACAGAGGTATAATTTTACTAATTATGCCTTTATGTGAAATTCTATTACTATTTTTAAACTTATTTCTAATTAAAAACACTGGAAAGTCCCAAACTGAATCAGCCAAGTTGAAAAAAGTGGCTTTTCACAGAAAAAAAAGCTAAGTGAATAGTTGTACATGTCAGTCTAATTGTGAGACTATTTCAGGACAAAACTCTGACGTGGCTGAATCTGAAGTCACTGAATCATCTGAAAGGAGACGGAAACGCCTCAAAGTCACCGGGAGACTCGCTTCAGGGAAACCGCGCCACGTTATTTCATTTCTCTGAAATTACATAACGTATAGAAACATTAAATAAACACAGAACCACTGAATGCTGTGGACGTACAGCATGAAGCGACAGAAAACCAGCGAGTTCAGACCTTCAGCTACTCGCCGATACCGAGTATTGATACCAGTGTTTAATAAATGCCATAAAACTTCATTCAATCTCCATATTCAAATGACAGACGAAGGCGATGCCGTCACCTCCAACAGCATCGATGCATATCTCCATGAAACCAGTGGAAACTCAGTCTGGGGTCACTTCCTGTCACTTCACACACACATTAAAAAGACCTCTGGACACCAGAAAACACTCCGTCGAGAAGAATTCAATTAACATACAAATATTAAAGGAGGGTTTTTTAGAACTTCAAGAAGTGCAAGTCAGCAAAAATGCATCTCAAGAGAAGAAAAGAGTTTTTTCCTTCTATATAAACAGCATTCAAACACGTTTCCATGCCAGAAAAATAGAATAAACTTCATTTGGTGATATTTTGAGCGATCAGTCAAAGACTTAATGACAGATAATAAAGGAAATGAAGCGACTGCAACAGGAATATGTTGCATCTGCAGAGATTTAAATAGAAACAAAAAAAAAAAGAAAAACAGAACAGAGCATGTCGTTTCAGTCGCATCAGACGAGTCAAAAAATACTTTTAAACTACACTGATGTCAAGCAGTAGTAAATTTTATCACTATTTCAGACATCCAAAAGGTCAAAAAGTTAAATTTCGACAAATCTGGAGGAGATAAATCAACTTCATGAGGGGCGTTGGGATTATTAAAGGACTTTTTGAGATGTGTCAAGTTGATTCAGTGGGGGAAAAAATATGAATATTCATGATTGAGATTATTTAAGGGCATAAGCACATCAAAAGAGACTTTCACACACTCTGTAGTCACTCTCAGATCAATCCAGAGCAGAAAAGTCCTGATTTAGTGACCTTTATGTGGATTATATTTACATTTGATGACATTAAAAGACAAAAAGCCTGCATGTTAACTGTGTTTAGAGCGCTGCGTCTTATTAGAAGTTAAAAATACAGACACTCAATGGTTACTGACAAACTCTTGGGACTATTATAACAACAACCGCATTACAATGAAACCTATTTTAAATCCATTAGAAGCAGCTATATCACAAAGTCAAATACGTTTTATGAGACGTAAAGAAATATAGACACTCAGGAGTCACTTTAGACCAGAAAAGTCAGAATCAAATCAATTTAATTAAACATTTTAAACATCTATAGGTTGTTAAACTGAATTTGAAGCAGATAAAATTCACTTTACACGACATATTTCATAAAATCTTGACAAGTATCTTCCTTTTGTGTCAAGATGCAATCATAAAACAACTATGGAAGCATTTTGAAAATAAATATAGCATAGCAAAAACGTTTAATTGAACGTATCATAGAAGATATGAATAAATACAGACATTTGTGGACAAAAAGTCATTAACATGCTAACATAGGGAAGAAAAGTCACTTTAGAAGTCATTATGTGTGAATTAAACCGGATTAAAAGACTCTAAATCCAGTCTGGCAGAGGTAAAGTGTTTAAAACTCTTTGAAAGTGTGAAAAAGTTAAAGTCCGCTCAGGGAAGGTAATCGGGAGAAGGTCAGCGTCGCATTAAAACCCTGTAGATGATTAAAAGAGGCGTGTTTTCCTCCCGTGGTTTGTCTCCAATAAACCTCAGGTGAAAAGTGGTCAATATTGAGGAAATGCTCCGCGGTCGCACCGCCGATCTGATCTGATCCGACCCCATCTGATCCCATCTGATCTGATCTGATCTTCTGTTGTTCTCCACGCGTAAAAAGACGCACGAAAAGAAGCGAGAAGCGCGCGACGCGTCCACCTTTTTCCTCTTACCTGCATACCAGGAACTTCCATGGTTACTTCGAAGTCTGAACGCCCTTTTCCTCCTCCAGCTCTCCTCGTTTACTCCTTTCTTCTTCTTCTCCTGGTCTGTTTTTAATCCTTCTTCTTCCTGTCCTCTGTCTTTATGTCCAGACGCGTCTTTACAAGGTTTCTCCAAGGAAAAGTCCTCCAGATAAAACACGGACACACGGAGAGGTTCGACTCTGAGGAGGAGGAGGAGGAGGAGGAGGAAGACTGTCTGAAAACATGACGAGAAAGAGAGAGAGAGAGAAAGAGAGAGAGACTGCCTACTTTCAGGGAGGAGCGACACTTGAACTCATCTGCTGCCACCTGCTGTTCCTCACTGCAGTCAAGAGTCAAGAGTCATTTCTGCACTTTGACAGAGAAAAACACAAAAACTCCACCTGAGCAAGAACAGGAGACAGTGGAGAGGAAGTTCATCAGTGTGGGATGTGGACAGAGGACAAAAAACACTTTTCTGTCTCCCTGTTCTGTCTCCCTGGATTTCTGTCCGGATAGAAGATAATCCTGAGCTCCATGCAGTAATTTAATCCTGAAAGTCCACCTCAAAGCCAGACTCTATTATGATTATTATTATTATATCTTTAAAAATCAGTGTTTCATTCTAAATAAATAAATAAATGTATATTTTTTTCATAGACAGATAAGAAAGTGACACTCGTTTTCATTTCCAGTGTACTGTCCCTTTAAATGATCTTGACGTCGCCAGTACGGTGTTTTCGTGACGCTCCCTGTGACGTCACCCGGAAGCCGGGACACGAGGGGGCGGTGCCCGGCTCAAGATGGCGCTCCTCCGCTGCAGGCGAGACCCGTGCGGCGTCATCTGCATCGTTTTAACCTACTTCAGCGTGTTCTACGCGGACTACGTGGTGGTGCAGTATGTCCTCATCCCCGCCTACTCGGGCAGGTCGGTACTCCGCGCCTCTCCGGGTCGCCCGAAGCCGCGTTTAGACGCCGAACATGGCGCCCGCTTCCCCCGAGCCGCCTCCATCCATCCATCCATCCATTCATTCAGCACGCTCACGACCTCCCTCCACCTTAAACCACGAAACGTTCTCATTTATTTACCCCGCGCTTGGGCATTAAAAGGTGCAGATGGGTGTTGTTTTGAAGCCCCGGCGTCGGAGCGGCTTTCGGTGTCATGTGGTGGCTGGTTTGTTTATCCGCATCAAAACATCAGCTGTTTCCTGTCCTGCAGTGGGTTCAAGTTACATCTAATCCTCCGCTGTCGCCCTGGACTTCCTCCTCTCACTCACTCCACGCTCGTTCATGCTGTCATCTCCCTCCCTCTGCAGGGGTGTTTAATGGTGTTAAAGAGCTGAAGGGCTGATCAGCTGTTTGGCACCACAGCTGTAGTAAACAGTTCTGCACATGCGCAAATCGATGGACTGGAAAGTTTGACGTTTACATGGCAACGCTGTCAAAACGATGAGTGTCTGCATGAAATTGGCTGAAACGCGCAAAATGTTTGGGCTACCATGCACACACATGCACAGAGAATTTGCTTTATTGACATTTAACACAGGATGTTTCTAGAGAGCAACAAAACGAGCATACACTACAAAGTATTAAAAGCAATAACATACCACCCGATTCCAACAATAAAATGCAAGTTGTCATGTGAAAATACATTACCATGCGCCTGTCACAGGTTGCACCCACACCATGGCAACTGCAACTTCCTCATGCAACTGTCTGAGTGGCATAACATGGCATGAGGTCAGAGTCACGTGTAAACACCAACATCCTCTTTAGAGCAGTGATCAATCAGCTGATCAGCTGCTGAGGACCCCACATGGACAGCTGCCTGATTCAAACCTCCTGAAATCTTTGTCCATCATGTGCAGAAGAACTATGTATGATATCCATTTTGCACATGTGCAGTACCAGCATTTCAGAAAAGATACGTTTTTCTCTCGTTTCCATGGAGTTGGAGTGTTTTCTGAAAGTTCCACCTTGGGAGCCGGTTTAAAAAGTGACATTTTCAATGGTTCCAAGCATCGTTGTCATGTAAACAGACTCCAGAAATGCAATATATGTTTTCTTCTCACTTGAAAACATTGCTAGAATTACATAGATTCTACTGGGACTTTGTATTCTGTGTTTGTTTTGTTTTTTCCATTTTACGTACCGTGGTTGGACCGTTCAGACACAAGACAATTTCACAGTGCTTTACAAGGAGATACATTCAAACAAAGTGATTAAACAAAAGGGGCCCAACGATGGAGCCTTGAGGAACACCACGGGTGATTTTAATACATTCAGACTCATAATTAACTGTTGACTCAGAATAATCCCCATTTTGTATATAAGATTTAATCCTATTTAATGTAGTGCCAGAAATTATTTACCATTCTTTAAGTTTACAAAAAAATCTCCTTAGACACTTTTCAAGTTATCGGTCACTGTTTAATAAGTCCACAATCTGAATTAAGAGATGAATTTTGACTAATTAATGACACTTATGTGTGACACTTGTGGGTTAAAAAATGTTTTTTCAAGTGTTTACTTCCTGAAAAAGTTCACTCAGACTACACACTTGTGTTTATTTGTGTGTACTCGCATGGCTATCGGTATGAATGGTCACACATACTCACACTAAAACAGTAACAACACAATAAGAAAATGATTGCAGTCTAAAATGGGCTGGATTTTGAGTGTTGTGTGTCTTCCTAACAGTGTGTGGTGCACGCTTCATGGCTCAGTGTTCAACCTGATTCTGCTGCTGCTGCTGGCCTGCCACGCCAAGGCCGTCTTCTCCGATCCCGGTTCGTCAGCATGACACTTTGTTTTTCATTAATTTTTTTCTTATATATTTATTTTTATTCGATATTTTCCTTAAATGTTTAAAACACATTTTTTTTTCAATTTTAATTTTGAGAAATGGAAAAGCTCCAGCAGAATACATTTTGATTATTTTATTTTTTTTTAATTCCTCTCAATGGGGGTGAAAGCAGCAGAGCCTAACCATTTAGTTTGATTTCTTTTACATAGACAGTTGGTGACAATGGGACTGAACAGCTGTTTTATTAAATTAATCATCAATAAAGCTCAGTATTCTCTGAAATTATACCAATTTTTTTTCAAATAAAAATGTGACTCCTGTTCTGTTTTGCTTAAAAATGACTATTTAAGAAACAATATAGGGTGAAAACTATGTACTGATTGATTTATGATTATTTGAGGGGATTATGTGTAAAAGCTGAGTTGAAGCTCTTTCACACTCTGAGATTGACAGTGGAGCAGAAGTGTGTGTGATTTTATAGTTTCACAACCAGCCGGTTGAGTAATGCTTTGCGATGTTGTTTGCGATCAGGTATGGTCCCCCTGCCGGACACGGCCATCGACTTCTCAGACCTGCGCTCGCAGTCGTCTCGGATGAACGAGCGGGTGAGTTTCCCCATCAGGGCTCAGCGCGAGTTTTAGATCCCCTGAGAAGTTTTTACATTTTCACATGAAGATGTGTAAAAGGCACCTAAAAGCATCGAACCAGCGCAGAGCGTCGGAACACTTTGTCTTCTCTCTGAAGTCCATGATTAAAGCCTCTCCTCCTGTCTTTAAGTCACACTCACTCTATACTTACTCCTCAACAGCTCCTCATTATGCACTCAGGAGCTTAGCGATGTGTCTGTGTGTTTGCAAGTCAGATTGTTTACAGCAAGGGTGTCAAACATAAGGTCCGTGTGCCAAAAACCGGCCTGCGAGAGGCTCCGATTCAGTCCGACAAAAAACCAAGCAGATTTCAATGAAAACAGATTCTTTTCAACAAATTTCTAAAGAGTAGGTGACAGAATACAACACTGAGACCTGAGCTGGGAGATCAGTGATGCCGCCATCAAAGCTAGCTAACTAGCATTAGCCCCAAGGCATGCTGTCTGAGTGTAAAAACATGTGGTTCCAGGGCTGCGAGGGCTGGACGGTGTGCAGCCGCTGTGAAACCTACAGACCTCCCAGAGCGCACCACTGCCGGGTCTGCCAGAGGTGCATCCGCCGCATGGACCACCACTGTCCCTGGTGCGGATCCCAGCCACCGGCCTCACTCTGTTCCACTACTGCCCATTTGAGTCCAGTTTCCTTCTGTCCATCATTCCATTGCCATCCATCTATTCTGGCTGATTCCATCCATTCCTCCCATCCAACCCCTCCTTCCCATCCATCCATCCTTTTCAGGATATTCCAGCCATTCATTTTATTTCATCCAACACTTCATTCTTCATTCTCCATTTATCCATCCATTCTTCCATGCATCCCTCTGTCTATCCATGCATCATCCATCCATCATTTATCATCTGTCCATATATGAATTTGTCATCCGTCCATCCATACATCTATCGTCACTCCATTTATCACCCATCCATCATCCATTTATCAATGTGTCTGTCATCCATGTCTGTCCGTCCTGCCAACAATCGATCCATCTATTTATCAATCTGTCCATCCAGCCATCCATCCATCCATGTTCTGTAATCTTTCCATCCTTTTCCTTCACCTCTTTAAATCATTGTTTCTTGTGTTGTTTAGGATCAATAACTGCGTCGGGGAGCTGAACCAGAAGTATTTCATCCAGTTTCTTTTCTACACCGGTGAGGCTCGGCAGTTCGTCCCTTCCTCCTCCTCCCTCTGAGGAGAGGTGTTGTTGGACTCAGTGACGGTGCTTCCCCCTGCAGGCATGGCCAGCCTCTACTCCCTGGTGCTGGTGGTGTCAGCCTGGGTGTGGCGGATCAGGAACGAGAGGGAGGGCGAGGCGGAGAAGGAGGGGGAGGAGGAGACGCCCAGCAAACACCTGATCGTGTGAGTGGAGTCTCTCTGAAGCCGTCTTCCTGTGGACGTCGCTCTTCAGCTTCCCAGTCGATCGGTTCAGAATCTCCAGCCTGGTATCGGTTCTGATTGATGGAGACGGCTGGAGAACAGGGCGTCTCGTCCAGGGGTCGGTTCAGATATGTTATCAGACCTCATTTACACACACTTCAAATGGAAACAAATTGTTTTGGGGTTTTTGTTTCACATTTACACTAACGCTTTAAAAATGATGTCCGTTTCCACAGAAGAGGCAAAAAGGGTTTATTTAAGTATAGAAACCAATGCTGGGCACCTCGTCATCCGCAAATTAAATAAAAAAAAGTTCATTCAAAAGAACTGGTTTTGTAGCGATAGTCTATATCAGCAGATGTACAGTCAGCATGATGTGATGATACTTTCTAAATTGTCCATTTTTAAATGTTAAATATTGTTGGAATAATTGTCAGTAATGATAGAATGACTGGAACAGAGACTTCTTTTTCATAGAAAACATCCATGAAGTTTGGTTCTTTTATGACTATCATTCGTTAACAGAAAAAGTGACGAAATCTGATGGGTCAAAAATATATATACAAAGCAATGCTAATATTCGGTTGCATGTTCCTTGGCCCCTTTCACTTCAATTAGGTGCTTTTAGTCGCCATCCACAAGCTTGTGGTTGGATCTTTGACCTCTCCTCTTGACAGAATCGGTGCAGTTCAGTTAAATCTGTTGGCTTTCTGACATGGACTTGTTTCTTCTTAAAAGAAACAAACTTCATGTTTGAGTGTTTTTTGTGACAAAGAAGTATCTGTTTCAGTCATTCTATCAGAGAAAAATCAGAGTTGTAGAAATAACTGGGGACTTGATAGAGAAGACATTACGTTCTTTAAAATTGTTTGTAAACTTTTGACCACAACTGTACCATCGACATGAATTAAAACCACTCTCAGGGTCCTTTGTAGTTCTACTGACCCCCCGCCAGGGAGCAGCATAGTACATGAACTGTTCTGAAATGTTTTGGTCTCATTGATGGACCTCCTAAAAATTCAAACTTAAAAACTGCACTTTAGGAATGTCTGGATTCAAAATCCTGATCGTATGAAGCATCTTTTTACCATAACTGTCCTGTATGTAAGAGAGACATTAACGCAGGAGTGTCAGACGCATTTTAGTTCTTCAGAGATCACGTTCAGCCCAGTTTTCTTCTTGAACAGTAAAACTAAATAGTTACTCCAGAAAATGACGACAATCTCGACATGAGGCCAGTTTTAACAAGACTTTCTGGTGCAAAATACAGCGAAACTGTTGCATTCTGGGTGTTTCTACACCGCGACAACATGGCTTTGAGGCTAATTTGATAGCAACCTTTCATGGCAGCATCTCCGGTGTCTCAGGTCAAGTCTCAGAGTTGAGTTCTTTAAAGATGGCTTCATGGCTCTTCCTGTGTCGTTCAGTCTTCATTGTTCGGTTCGAGGCCGCTCAGTCTGATTTTCCTCGTCCCGCCGTTCTCAGGGCTCATTACATCATCCTGCTGGTGGAGTCGGTGCTGTTCGGCGTCTTCGTCATGGTCATCTTCTACGATCAGGTGCGTGCCGGATGAATCGGCGGCGAACCGGTCGGCCGTGACGTTTACAGATCCTCTCCCCTTCACAGCTGGTCTCCATCATCACGGACGAGACGCCCATCGAGCAGATGAGGAACCGGCTGATGATCAAGGACCGCAGCGCCTCGTCTCCGTCCGCCTCGTCGCCCTCCTCCTCCTCCTCCTCGCCGCTGCCTCACCACACGACGCACACCCGCAAGCCGAAGCTGGCGCTGCTGCGGGAGGTCTTCGGAAGAGGTTGGTAGATTCAAAACGCTGCTTGAAAAAATAAAAATTCCACCACCTTCCGTCGGTTTGAGAGAAACGGTGTCTTCCCAGGCTCGGTGTTCTGCTGGCTCCTCCCGCTCCACTCCAGCCCTCCGTCCGTTGGAGGGATCTCCTACTCGGCTCTGCCCGACTACGACGTCTGACCCCCGGCGGCTCGTTCGCTGCCTGAATGCGACGTCTGATCTGTGGAGCGACAGGCGAAGAGGAAGGGGGGGCGAAGGTGCGAATGGACCAACAGAGAGCCTGTGTATGTGTGTGTGAGACTTTGTCCCCCGAATCGACCCCAGACCCCCCCAGTCTCATCAAAACATCTCTTTATGGAGCGAGCATCGACGGCCTGGACAGAACTGACCAATCAGCACTCTTCTTTACTTTGCTACGAGAGGAAGAGCTGGTCCTGCTGGGAACTGACGGATGCTTTTTCTATTTATCGGCCATGGAGGGATTCATATAGTGCCGGCTCTGGTCTTATTATGGTGGTTTTGTTTGGTTACAGCGGGAGCTCGCCTGCTGCCGGTGGTCTTCAGGTTCTCAGCCTCCACTCTAAGACTCATCGGGCTTTTCCACCAGCACCCACTCAGCTCTACTCCACTTGGTTTTCCTTGTTTTCCATTACCGGCCCTGCTACCACTCTGCAGCTCCCTCTGAGGCTGCACAGTATATCACAGATTTGTTGTCGCGGCAACGTCAACGTGCGATATATCCTAGAGATGGACCAGTACTGGTATTGGGTATCGAGTCAGTGAAACGCAGAGCACTGCACATGGATACCGATTGGACCTACATGATGGAGAAAGGCAATTCGAAGGCACTTCAGCGTGTTTCTTCACGTGCACGAGTGGGAAACACGATAAAGCAAAGTGGTTTTCCAGTCCATTGTTGCCATGACAACAAGGCCGATGGCGCGGTAACGGTAAGTGTGCGATATGTTGTGCAGCAACAGCCTCAACACCAAGGCTTTCACCATATTTAAAACCTGAGAAGTTTAATTTGAGGAAAGTCGAGCTGAAACTGAAGTGCTCCGCTGGAGGAAGCGTTACTTCAGTTTTCATTTGCAGAATCAAATTCAGTTTGTTTCGGATTCCACTCAAGTCGAAGCTTTGATGAAACCCCCTTTTTTAATGACGTACAAAATTTTTATAAGCTGCAAAACGATTCATGCTTTAACTGTAAAATTCCTGCATGTCTGGGCCAAAGGTATGTGGACATCTGATCGAATCATCCATTTACACACCAAGTCAGAGGAACCATTATTATTAAATCAGTTTTTATTATAACCAAACCAAATACCAGCATCGGGCCAGATACTGCATGGAGTAGTCGTATTTGTTGAAGCTCCCCAGGAGACAACCTGGTGACTATTACGGGACGCGATGTGTCAAAAACGTTGCTCAGAGGTATGCAAGGGAATATGAGCGATGTCCATGGTTTAGAGATTCTTTAATCCTCTTAAAGAAATTCCCAGGTCCACAAAATGGGCAAGGATTAGCACTTTTAAAAAGTGGCATCGGTTCATCCCTCATTGTGACTTATGCAGTAGACTTGGCTAGTTTTTACTCTAGATGTTAGTCATGGCACTACCGAGACTCTAATCGACGTTCATCACAGTCGAGGTCAAGACAACAAGAATCCACAATAATTAAAACAACCTGAGCTCTGTGTTGCCACTGCAATCCCATGTGGAAATAAGATGAGTGGATGGAGAAAGAAAATCTCCATTTGTCCAACTTAGACCCGTAAAGCCATGCTCGAAGAAAAGAACATACAGAATTTACCAGCAGTAGACTCGGAGAGTTTAGATTTTTCTTATCATTAAACCTGTCCTTCCTTCCACTCTTCCTCGTGGTATTTGGTCAGTGTGTTGGTTCAGAGCAGCGCCCTCTGCTGGACTGAGCGTCAAACTGCTCGGTCCGACTCACTGGATGGATCCAACAATATGAAGACTGTACACAGGAAGGCTCAGCCGGTGCTACAACACAGGACCTCCTCCTCATGAGGCAGCCACTAACCGCTACAACGCTTCAAAGCCAGGTTAGCAGAAACATCAAGTTTTTAAACGTAAAAGCAGCTTTTAGCCTCAACCAAACGTCCACATACTTTTGACTGGATTTTAAATGCAGATAACGTTTTAACGACTCTAAAGATCAACTGTCTTTTTTGTATATTTATTTATTTACTTATTTATCAGTTACAGTGCAACAGCAAGAAAACAGTAAAGTTTCTGAACAGGCAAATCCAGCTTGTCCTTTAGAAACACAACAGCCGAACAGAGTTAAATATTCACCAGATCTGGCAGAAAGTGAGCTGGAATAGCTACAAAGATGTAAAGCCACCAAAATGAAATGCAAACCAGTACGAAAGGGATGGGAATAAGAGAAAGAGATGCAAAAAAAAATCCTGATTACAAGTATGCAAAAGATAAAAAATAAAGCGAATCAGTAAAAGGGACAATCTAAAAGGGATGTAAATTGAAAACAGATGTGAAAACAGTTAGAGAGCTCTCTGCACGGACATTTTGGATTTGTACAAATTTCTAATCCTGAACTGAATAGAAGCCAAGCGAACAGTGAGTGTTGCGTTTACACCGGTGGCGTCTGTTGTGGTTAACTGGAGTGTCTGTGCTCGTCTGTGGTAGTTTATGGTTTCTACCAAATGAAGTGTATTAGGAACCCTTTACACCACAATGCTTTCAAGCGAAAACGCAAAACTTTTGTTGCTTTTTGCATGTCTGTCTACACGACAACGACGCTCGGAGCCACTGAGGTGGAACTTTTTCCAAAATGGGCTGTCTTCGTGAAAACGGAGGAAAATTCAACTTTATGGATGGACAGTAAGAACAATGTTTTCCTCCAGAGTGTCTTATCCAGTCCAGATTCTCCAAACACAATATGAACTGGGAGTCATCTGTCCACGTATTCCCATTGTTGTGGTTCATTACCTAAAGCACCAACTCGTGGTTCAGCATCGTTTTCAGCGTTTCTGGCATTTCCGTGTAAACGGACATTTCAGAACGTTGCTGTGTAAATGTAAAAACACGGAAATGATGCGTTTTCATTTGAAACGTTGTGGCGTAACTGGAGCCTGTGTTCGACCTGGGCCGAGAATGACTTCCTGATCCTCAAAGGGAAAGTCGTGACGTTTGAGTCAGTGGATTGTTCGGTCTAGTTGGCAGTGTTGATCTCACTGCCGATCGGAAATCAATCACATCATCCCAAAACAATCCGAGATTAGATTGTTTTAAAGGGAGGAACGTTTGAAATGCTGCATTCACACTAACAATTTGACGGGAGGTTACAGCTCGACACTATGTCTGGACAGGATGTTACTGTCTGATTTGTTGAGTCAGGGTTAGCTAGCATGCAACGCTCATGTATTCAACAGGGAAATGTAAAGTCTCCACAGTGTGGGGTTTACAGACGTTTACAAGAATGCATGAGAGGACATGCAGGTGCAATTCCTGGCTCAGCAGTCAAGGGAAAAGATTGAAACTCTGCGCAGACTTCAGTATCTCATTACTCCTGGCTTGTTGGACTAACAAACTGGATTGTGACGTGAAATAGATGCAGTGCTGGTAATCTGATACGTCCGACTGCTGTAAACTGGCATTATAACCCGAGAAACTGCCTTTAAACAAAACTGGAAGAGATCCAAAACGAAGTTTGGACTCTTTGGATTATCCAGAAAGTTACAGCCGCTCCTATGTTTAATTGGATTGATGACCTGCTGAAAGCCTCCAGGTTACATGTTACTCAGTTTGTTTATGGTGAGAAGGCATTTTTTCAAATCATTGGGTAAATTACTGTATTTGGTAACATTTCTTTCAGTTTCTTCCAAATTTGCAATGAACGTGTCAAACACTAAGATAGAAGAATCAGTTCCAGAATGTCCATGAAGTATTGAAAAGTATTGAGTTGACCCAATTTCTCTCTAATTCACCACTTCCAGTATCAAAGAGACAAAGTCAAAGAACTGATGATGCACTACTGACCACCAGCTATGATGTATCTAAATATAACTACCAGGAATCACATTTTTTTTTTCTTTTATATCTTCAAAGTTTTGTTTTTTTCATGATTGTCAGGTTATTCACACGTGTTAATTTGGAAGAAACATGAAGAAACCCAGAAATTCAGACATCTGCGACATGTGCTCGCTTGACCCATAAAACTGTAAGCTTTCTTCTTGAGGTTAGTTATTTTTTATTTTTATTTTATTTACTTCCTAAGCTGATATTAGCTCGATGAACAAAGCCACTCTTAGCCCGACACGTAAACCTCATCCAGGTTTGGCAGTATATAAGATTTTATGTCGACGATGTGCAATTCTCTCAAAGGGAAACTTTCCTCAACTCAAGAGTTCCTAGTTTGTTTTTAACCAAATGTTTAAAATGTTTGTTTTTATTTTGTATGTGTGAAAATGCTTCCTTATTGACAAGGTTTGGTTGTTCATTTTATTTTTGTTCCAAAGAATGGTTTAATCAAAGTTTACCTTTTATTTATTGAATTTATTTTCCTTTTTAAATATGGAGAACCATCACTAATGTAATCTACTGCACCTGAAGACAAACGTGTGTGTGAACTATGCCTGGTCGACTCTATTGATCTGTTTTCACAATATTTTCTTTTGCATCACGGGAGTGCGCTTGTTTTGAAGTCAGTATCTCCTGACGGAGCCTCGAATCGTTGAAGTTACTGAGATTTACTATAACACGTTTACAAGTAACTTCTTGGAAGAATAGCTGAAGACATGTTCTGTGATCTCAATGTTTGAACTTTTTCAAGAGAAACGAACCCCTAAATTCAATGGAACTTTGAGAAACTTTGTTACATTGGTAGTAAATAGTTCAAGGTTCATCCAATCTGAAAGTAACAGTTTTCTTAATGAAGTTTTGAATTCACGTCAACGTTCAAGATAACATGAGAAAGATGCTCGACAATCGAGACGCCGACATTTCCTCTAAGATAGTTCACGATGGATGAGGCGTTCCTCCTCTAGTAAACAGGAGCTTAGTGAAATAGCAACATGCAGTATTTGTGTAATACTACGAATGCTGAGATCATGGGAGCTCTTCAATTAGGAAGCAACGACAGCGAGGAGAAGCAACTGACTGAGAACAAGCGCGACCCGTGAGCTGTTTTACTTGACAGCAGGAAGGAATGTGTGTACAGACGAGCAGGGCCCGGACGTCCATCGTTAGCCTCCAGCGATGCTGAAAATAAATGTACCGACTGTCTCCAGGTTGAGACTTCTGCTCTTGGACTCGTTGCCCAGTTGGCTTAAAAAAAAAAAAAAAAACATTTGTGGCCCTGCAAACTAAAACCAACAGTCTGTCGTCAAGTGGCTTCATCATGAACAAGTTTACAACTGACCAATGTTTCATTTATTGTATGTTAAAATCTTGAATCGATGAACTGTGTATTATACTTGTTGATATGCTGCTCTGGCTTGTTCAACTGGAAGTAAAACAGAAGTCTTTTGAAAGAAGACGCCTTTTCCTCTGTTGCTTACTTCTTCGTGTAGTGAGGGGAGAAATACTGTGTATGGGTACTGCTAGTGGTTCTCATCCGACTTCACCACACAGACAGGTAGGTGTCCAGAAAAAAACAGGACAGGAGCCGACTGGTTGTAAGACCAGCCTCACACAAGGCCGTTACACCTGGAGGCATTTATATCACTGAGCTCACAGTCCCATGGGAGATTTCAACTGAAAAAGCCCATGAGTGCAAGACAGTGCGACACATAAAACTGGCAGCAGACAAGAAAATCTAAATACATTCACAAATCCAAAGCAAGTGTAGCCAAGGGGATCAACTTTTATACCAAGAACACACAGATCAGACTTGCTTACAATTAGGACAAACAGCAGATAGTGGATTACAATGAATTTATTAATTTATTTACAATAATAAAACTATTTCTTTTATTTCCACAAAAACTCTAAAACCAACAATGAATAGCTCGCACCATAAAGTTAATTAGGAAATGCAAAAGAAACTCAAGTTAGTAGTAACGCAAAATAATAAATCAAATTAATACACAACTCAAATTAACCAAACCAAAGTTAGTAACAAAATCCAAAGGGTAAACAAACCAAAACTGTAAAGCCTAAATACTTAAAGGGGCTGTATCATGCAAAATTCACTTTTTGTATGTTTTAACCTTGTTATATAGTTATGAACTCACCAAAAACACCCCCAAAGCATTTTTTTCCTCCGTGCCTGTGTGTTTGAGCTTTCCTCGTGTTTGTGCTGCTCAGAGAGGCAGCCCCTCCTGCACCCGTGAAAACGCTCTGTTTCCCATGTTCATGTCACACTGTGAAGACGGCTCCCCTGAGCCCCCCTCCCGCAGGCCCTCGGCAGTCAGCGTTGCCACTTTTTTCTAACTCTGATTACGGAGATAAACTTTGACCATCGTATGAAAGCAACAGTCAAGCACGAGCAAGAGTCTGAAGAGTCTGAAGGGTCTGCGCTTGGCGAGTTTCTCACAGGAAAAGACGTTTTCGCGTGTATTTGTGTGTAGAGAAGCTAAAGCTAAAGAGCTAAAGCTAGCTAGCGTATTTGTTTTGAAGCGCTGATTGGTTGAAGTTCGCTGTCAGTCAAAGTCCACAGGGGGAGAGGCGGGATTTCAGTGAAACGGAGCGTTTTCTCTTCCGGGTTTCAGAATTAGCCCCAGAAAATCTTTTATTTCACACAAAATTACTTTTCCTTAGCGCCAAAAATAAACTATTACCATGTTAGAGCCATTTCTAGGGTTTGGACTAGCTAAAAAAAAGCATGATACAGCCCCTTTAAGTGCCAGGTGCTGTGCGTTCATTAAAAGTGGCTTGTGCGTCTATGAGGCATGAAATGCGGGGTAAAGTGCTTTCTAATTGACTGTTAGAGCATACAGTATTTCGTTTATTAAATTCTAAACCAAGAAGTGAGCAAAATAGAGCTGCAGTGGCTATTCCCTTTTTCTCAGCTCCAGCTACTCAGCAGGCAACAAAAACTTAAAGCTAGGGTTGGCGATTTGAATGAGATACATTCTTTTAAATACTGGTTAAAATGATCTTCATGACCCGATGGGAAGCATTGCGTGTTCTTAAAGTAATTTGGAAAATATCCACTATCTACAGCAGGAGTAAAACGGGAAAAACAGCAACCAATAGTCTTGAGGGGACACCTTTTTTTGAACCAATCAAATCCCTTCGCCGTTCAACCTGCCCCCGTGCGCGTACATGTACGCGTGCACTGACCCTGATTCAGTGCGCGCGTAGAAGGACGGAGCGTCGTTGCAGAATGGCGGAGATGAATGTTTGGGGGTTTACTTACCGTTGAGAGCGCCATAACTTGGTGTAGTGCAAATAAAGAAAAACGAAGAAACGAAGCGCTGAGGACAGGCTACGGCAGGGACGCACTGGACGCGGAAGTGCCGCGCGCACCGCGCGCGCGCCGCGAACGTCTCCGCTTCTCCGCTCCCAACGGGAGCTCCTCCAATGGGGTGGGAGCTGGGCGGAGCTAGCTAGGCGGAGCCTTGGGGAGATGCTACATGCTAACGCTAGTTTTCCAAGATCGCCAACCCTAGCTTTAAAGCTAGGGTTGGCGATCTTGGAAAACTAGCATGTAGCACGAATGTAGCATCTCCCAAGGCTCCGCCCAGCTCCCACCCCATTGGAGGAGCTCCGTTGGGAGCGGAGACGCAGAGACGTTCCGCGTCCAGTGCGTTCCTGGCGTAACCTGTCCTCAGCGTTCGTTTTTCTTTATTTGCACTATGCCAAGTATGGCGCACTCACCGGTAAGTAAAGCCCCAAACATTCTTCTCCGCCATTCTGCAACGACGCTCCGTCCTTCTACGCGCGCACTGAATCAAGGCCTCAGTATACTCCCCCGTCGCCGCCACGGCGTTCCTACGCCGACAACCCTACGCCGCTACTGAACATATCTTGCTCCTGCGTCAAGGGAACGCCCTCCTCTGCCAAGCCGCTAGCAGTCACAACAACAATGCGGCTTCCGTAGCTCCGGCTTTACCTAGACATAGATCTATAGACATAGATTTCGAGACGTACGTATCTAGACACGCGTGCATTTACCGAACATATATCTGCATATATGACATATCTGGTGACACCGGGCTGTGGTGGAGGAGAGGCATGAGTGGACCATGATGAAATATTGGTGAAACTAATGAGCTTTTGGACGATTAAAGCCGTTTGAGGAGCGGCTATACACATAGCCCCGTCTGCTAACAGTGCTAACACCACTAACAGTATAGGGATGTGCGCCGCTCAATTTTGGATCTAAATGTCTCCCGAAGCAGTGTTCGGACCAGAAAAGTATTCCGGGTGAGTTCTACTTTATTCTATAAACAACGCGAAAGTGGACCAATCACAGCCCTCGACGTTCACGTCACCACGCGTCGAAACGACGCGAAGTCACAATTTTCGGGAGGCGCACGTCAAGCCCCGACGTAGCCCGTCGTAGGGCTACGACGTCTACGTCGTAGGAATGACGTAGCGGCGACGGGGGAGTATACTGAAGGCTTCAGGGTCAGTGCACGCCATTGACATGTACGCGCAGGGGGGCAGGTCGAACGGCGAAGGGATTTGATTGGTTTAAAAAAAGGTGTCCCGTCAAGACGATTGGTTACTGTTTTTCCCGTTTTACTCCTGCTGTAGATAGCGGATATTTTCCAAACTACTTTAAGAACACGCTATGAATTGTTTCCCATCGGGTCATAAAGATAATTTTAACCAGTATTTAAAAAAATGTATCTCATTCAAATCGCCAACCCTAGCTTTAAGTCAGTCTGCAAAAAAAAACAATGTGCATATTAACCCACAAATCACAGTCAGCTTAGTGTGTGGGGCTCCCCATCTCTGCCGAGGACTTGGCCCCCAGCACACAACCTGCTGCCCATACAACTTAAAGTCACAATGATGCTCTTCGGGAAATGCTTACTCATAAAAAACAAAATGTACTCACAACTTCAATGCCTTAAGACCCCGAGCACAGCCACGCGACTTCCCCAGCGCTTCTCCCGTTTGTCACACACCTGTACCCAATAACTAATCAGGGTAGGGAAGACGCTGCCTGCATGTGGTGCGTTCACAGACCTGCAAGTGTGTGGGAATTTTCTCACATAGAAAACCACCCGGTCACACAAGTGAACCCATAAAAGCTCAATTAAAACTTAAAAGAAACAGTATTTACAAAGTTTAAAATAAATCAGGAAAAATTCAAACCCTTCAATGTATTTTTGTAGTTAATTAAACATATCCAACCGCTTTTATCCCTCTACAGCCCTCCATCGACCCCCCACACAACACATTCTGAGTGTAACCACACTGTATCAGTGTAACAAGTTCAGGATCCATGGTGCTTTTCCACCACGAGTCCCCGCTTGGCCCTACTCCCCTCGGCTGGGCCCTGGTACCCGCGCCTTTCCATTAAATTTCAGTAGCTGATACCAGGTACTTTCATGGTCCCTGCTAGGCCGAGGCTCCAAGCGGGCCAAGTAGGGCCGAGAATGTGACGTCGGCTGACGCCGTCCACTGATTGGTCAGAGTGTGACGTCAGTAGCCGAGCCGTCACAGCGCCTGCGGTCAGACTCACGTCCGCCAGCTGGTTTTAAACTCACAAAGAGCAAACAGAGATCATTTTGAGAGTCCTTCCTCCATTTAAATTTTGCTTTTTGCTGGAGTATTCCTGCTGGTCCCCAGCATCACGGCAGCTCCACCGAGGAAGAAGATGAGCCAGAATACTTTCTACAACCAAACACTCCTTTGTGCGCTTGGTTGTGTGCAGTTAAGCAGAAGGTGTGTGACCCATCCTTGTTTCATGTTTTCCTCCGTCCCGGGGGAGGTCTAAGCAGTACTGTACATACTTTGGACTAAATAAACATTTGTGTGAAGGTTGTCAAATGTGCCATGATTTCTTTATATCTATTCACACTGGTGTGGAAACAGTTTTGGTATGTCCCATAAACACTCGAGTTTCATGTTGTGTTGCTATGACAACACCACTCACGCCAAGCCGATACTATTTATAATGGAAAACAACCGGCGCCACGGGAGGCCAAAGCGAACCGTGCAGAGTAGGGCCAAGCTAGACTAGTGGAAAAGCGCCATAGTTCTGGTTGCTAGTGGTTAGATTAACTTACACTGCCAGCAACCAGCTGCCCTGCAGGATCTCACTATTTCAGACTGATTTGATAAATTGTCAGAATGAAAGGACATGCCACGAACTTCAACCTGTGAAGTGCCAGTTTATACAAAAAGGTGTGTCTGTGTGTGCGTGTGTGTGTGGGTGTGTGTGTATACTTGCTTGCGGGTAATTCCATTTTCAAAAAAAAAATTTCAATGAGACATTCAACTGTTTCAGAAGTATAGAAGTGACTGAAAAGCCTCCAAAGTGCTGAGCTACTGTTGGAGGACGCCTGCACTGGTTGCCATGGTAACAGCAGCTCCTGACACACGAAAGAGGTGAAGTTGTATCAAACTATCAGCTGTCAGAGAATTAAGAGAGAGACAGGCGATGACTGTAAATATATTTTCATTGCAAAATTTGATTTAATTTTTATTCTGCATAGAAAATCAACTGAGAACCAAATCTGATTTTTAATTATGACCTGGAGAACGGGCAGTAATGAGGCACAAATAATATATGCAAAGGTTTGGACATGCCTTCTCAGTTAATGTTTCAGTTTTTCTTGACAATTTGCATTGCAGATTCTCACTGAAGGCATCAAAATCATCTATGAACACGTGAGAATATACAGAACAACACTGAAATAACTCAAAACCGTTTGTTTTGTTGACAGAGCTGCAGCAACTTCAGTCTAAGTACTGTTCTAACAGGTGAGAAATGATTTTAGACAAACAAATGCAGAAAAACTGTGATGAGTGAAACACTTAATCAAGTAAGAACTGGATTAAAAAAAACCTAACATCTTTAAAATGTGGACAAGATCAGTATTCACAAAGTTTCAAACTCAGTCAGGAAAAATTTAAACCCTTAATGTGTTTCTGTTGTTCATGAAACATGTCCAGTCAAAAGGAAGTAAACTTACTGGGTATATTGATACAAGACAAACAGCTCACTGTTCAAAAAGAAAATCCACAAATCTCAAATGAATCATCCAAAAAGATTCATCAATACAAACACGTAAAAAGTCTGACTTTTTTTTTTTTTAAACAATCCTCCAAAGCTGGAAAAGCTGCAGCTTCCTGTGGTCCATGAAGAAGAAATTCCAGTTAGAGAAGGTGGAAGCAGCTTTAAAAATGAGTCTATTAGAAAAGCATCAGTTGAGGAATCAGTGAGGACACTGATGGCTGCAGCGCCATGATTTTCTCCACTAACTCAGCTTGTTTCTGTCTCTCCACACTCGTCTCATCCTTTTGTCCATGTAGAAAGTCTCTGAGAAGACGGCCGACCATCTGTTGGTTTCAAATCTTCTTCCTGTCAGAAATCTCAATGTCTCAGATTCAAAAAATGTGGAGCTCCATTAGGAAACTACACAGCGATCTGATGGAATTCCTCTACTGAGGTTTCAGGAACTCTGCAGAACTTCCATCATCAGGACAAATTCCAACTCCGGCGTATAGCGGCTGAGTGAAGGTGGTCTGGAATGTGTGGAGGAGAGTCATGGTTTGAGAGACACTGAAGAAAGCCAGAATACCTGCTGTGTCATCCAGGTACACTCCCACTCTGGAGGACAGAGGACCTAAGATGGGAGTTTGGATGGTGTTGTGACAAAATATGAAACCGTTAGAGTGACAAATTAAAGCCCAAGATTTGTTATTAAATCCAAAGACGCATGTCTTTCCCCTCCCTGATCTGCTGATGTTCCTGTATGAGACCGCAACAATCACTCCTCTTCCTCTCCACTCCACCTCCCAGTAACTACGTCCAATCAGACTCTCACTGCTTAGAACCTGAAGATCATCAGTGAATCTGTCTGGATGGTATAAATAAGGCAAAACAATTCTGAAATAAGACACGTTTTTGTCCTCATCACTCAATAACAGCCTGCTGTGTACAGTGTCTCGATCCAGTGTGATCTGCAGTGAATATTGTAAGATGTCTGCTCTGGTCTCTGGTTGTGGCAGAAAAAGCTCCTCTTTAGTGGCTCTCAATAGAAACTGGGTGTGGTCCTCTGTGTGAGCCAGCTGCTCCAGCTGGTTGTCTTTCCTCTTCAGCACAGTGATCCGCTGCTCCAGCTTTTCCATCTGCTGCTGAAGCAGCTTCACATCTTTCTCTCGCTCCTGGATTCTCTGCTGGATGTTTAGTCGACTCTCCTCCAGCTTCTTCTGCTTCTGCCTCCTCTCTGCTGCAGCTGGGACTGTTTCATGTCCTCTGTGTTGGTCCATCAGACAGAGGTAACAGATACTCTGCTGATCAGTGCGACAGAAAATCTTCATCACCTCATCGTGAAGAGAGCAGATCCTCTCCTGGAGCTTCTTGGAGGGCTCCACCAGCTGGTGTTTCTTCAGGGGAGCTGCTTTGTAGTGAGGTTGAAGGTGTTTTTCACAGAAAGAGGCCACACAGACCAGACAGGACTTGACGGCTTTCAGCTTCCTCCCAAAGCAAACATCACAGGACACATCTTCAGGTCCAGCAGAGCAGAGATCAGCTGCAGCAGCTTGGAGTTCAGTGTTCTTCAGATCCTCCACTAACTCTGCTAACAGGATGTTCTTCGTCAGGTCAGGCCTCACCAAGAACCTCTTCCTGCACTGAGGACAGCTGTAGAATCCGCTGACATCTTCTTCCCAGTGTCTTTGAATACAGCGGCTGCAGTAGCTGTGTCCACAGGGAACCGTCACCGGATCCTTCAGGAGATCCAGACAGATGGAACAAGATAACTTTCGTGGATCCAGCTGAGCTCCTCTTTGAGCCATTTTCTCCTCTCAGCAACTGTGAGTGTTTGAGCAGTTTCTCTTCCTGCTCAGCAGATTTAAAACATCCCGGCTGGAGCCAAACCCTCCTCTGGTTTCCTCCTCCTGTCGACACTGATCCTCATTGGTTCTGCTGGTGAGAGACGTCACTGATTACTCAGCTAAGAGATGTGTGAGAGAGGAGGAGGCAGTGTGGGAGAGTCAGGAGAAACCGCCAGAGGCCGTTTTTAATAGA
This sequence comes from Salarias fasciatus, assembly GCF_902148845.1. NCBI lineage: Eukaryota > Metazoa > Chordata > Actinopteri > Blenniiformes > Blenniidae > Salarias > Salarias fasciatus. The sequence continues at coordinate 23,706,802 of NC_043747.1, read as the reverse complement.
AGGAAATCAATCGTTTCCACTTCTACATTCCAGTCATTCAGATGTAAAATTCTGAGCATCTCCTTATTTCCTCTGAACTGTTTCATGTCTCCATTTAATGCTAAACATGCAATAATGTGCATAGTTATTAGCCAGGTTATATATTTTCACCATTTCATCCACATTTACTCAATCCAAACTTTGAACACATGAATGCTTTTAGGAATTGAGAATATCATTCTGTATGTACTGGTGTAATGGGGAACAGGGTGTCCTCAGGAAATCAACATCCTTGATCAAGGTGTACAGAATGACTAGAAGATTCTTTTCTTTGGCAAAATAGACTGAAAAAAGACCTTGAAAAAGAAAAAAAATCTTTTGGAGGGATGCGACAAACCTGAAATTGCAAAGATTGTGATCAGAACCATCAAAAGTTTTGCCACATAACGTCAACAAGGTCAACAAAGGCATTGTCATAAAGCACACACACACACACACACACACACAAATTAACTGTCAAAGATTTCTGAACATTTAACTGTGAAGCTACCAGGAACTTAAATGTCCATCCATACATCCATCTTCCACTGCTTATCCGGGGCCGGGTCGTGGGGGCAGCAGTCTTAAGCAAAGATGCCCAGACTTCCCTGTCCCCAGACACTTCCTCCAGCTCCTCTGGGAGGATCCCAAGGCGTTCCCAGGCCAGCCGAGAGACTTCGTAGTCTCGGTTAGTAAAGAGAGGAGAGGAGGAAAGGTAAGCCCGTCTTCCTATCTCAAATGCACAGATGCAGGGCTAGCCGGCGTCTGGCGGTCTGATGTGAGGAGGAAGCGCGTGCTCGTGAGCGTGCGCGCGGGAGCGCACGAGGAGAGGAGAGAAATGAGGAAAGGAAACAACAGTGCATATATCATGAACGGCTTCAGTCCTGGTTCACAATAAAACACAAGCATTGAATCATCACCACTAACTAAGCCTGGACCCGCCCAGGTCTCAAACCTTGTGTGGTGGGACTTTAACGAGCGGCTCTCCGCCGCTGTGTGTCCTGTGGCTGATGAGGTGTTGGGTGAGGGAGACCAAAGCCGTCGCTCTGACCTCGATCGGGTTCTACCGTGTCCAACAGAACCTCGGGCTCTTGGAGGGGTCCACGTGGAGGATAAGGTTCAGTCCGCCCGGACTGGACTCTGGTTTCGGCTGCAGGAGGAGGAGGAGGGGGAGACGAGAAGCTGAAGCAGCACGGCTGGCTGCAGGCTGAGTGGAGCTGTAGCAGCGGTGTCCTGCTGGTGTCTTCGGTCCGCTCCAGGGACAGCTTCTGCCTCCTCCGCTGGGGAGAGGGGCACCGGTGGAGGAGAGGATGGTCCCAAAAAGTCCCGGCCAGCGGGGTCAGTTCGGTACCGGGTTTAGTCTGTGGGAGAGACGCGCTGCGCACGTCCTACCTAGACAGAAACTTAAAGCTAGGGTTGGCGATTTGAATTAGATGCATTTTTTTAAATACTGGTTAAAATGATCTTTGTGACCCGATGGGAAGCAATTCATAGCGTGTGTTTAAAGTAGTTTGGAAAATATCCGCTATCTACAGCAGGAGTAAAACGGGAAAAACAGCAACCAATCGTCTTGACGGGACACCTTTTTTTAAACCAATCAAATCCCTTCGCCGTTCAACCTGCCCCCTGCGCATACATGTACGCCTGCACTGACCCTGGTTCAGTGCGTGCGTAGAAGGACGGAGCGTCGTTGCAGAATGGCGGAGACGAATGTTTGTGGCTTTACTTACCGTTGAGTGTGCCATAACTTGGCGTAGTGCAAATAAAGAAAAACGAAGAAACGAAGCGCTGAGGACAGGTTACGCCAGGAACGCACTGGACGCGGAAGTGCCACGCGCGCCGCGAACGTCTCCGCGTCTCCACTCCCAACGGGAGCTCCTCCAATAAGGTGGGAGCTGGGCAGAGCTAGCTAGGCGGAGCCTTGGGGAGATGCTACATGTTAACGCTAGTTTTCCAAGATCGCCAACCCTAGCTTTAAGTTGAACTGAAGATGGCGCCTCTGGTGACGTCCGCTTGAGCGGCAGGCGGAGCTCCCGCCCCCAGGGTCTGCTTGGCCAATCAGGCCGTGATCTGGGTCCTCCCGCCTCTGCTCTGGGAAGGGCCTCACGAGCACCCTCATGAGGTGGGACGGTAGTATTGCACCCCACTCATGGTTTCTTTGCTCTGTGAGCCTGAGCACATGGTGAAAGAGGGCAGCCATTTAGCGCTCTGTGGGACAAGATGGCGGTGGTTTCCTGCTGAGAGGAAGTGCCAAATGGTGCCAGCCCCCTGCTGGTGGTGGTTGGGGGGGGGGGCATCTCCTTTGTTCTTAAGGGATTTAAAGTCTGCTGTCTCTGACACAGCAGGGGTCATGTGCCCTCTGTGAGGAGACACAATACTTCACAGACACCGTGACTCCAGGTTGTGCTGGGGTTAACATTAATATGTCCATCAATGCGTCCCCAACATGGTAACGGGACCTACAAGTAAAGATGAGACATCAAATAACTGTCCCTGATGCACGATAGGACAGTAACTTACAAAAAATGAGAATAATAACGGGCATTCAGAGAAGTTAAGAATAAATCTGTTTCAGGAAAGAAGCATGACCAGCCAAAAAATGAAATTTAACGAAAAGTTAAATCTACTCTGTAGCGATGGTAAACTATGGACAGAGTTAGTTAAATTGAAATAAATAATTATCTCATTGAACAAAAAAAGACTTTTTTTTTTCAAGAATCACTAATGTAACTGTGTGACTATGTAACTAATAGCTCTCAGTTTTCGCAGCTCCATCAAAATTTAAAGTTTATCTCTATTAAAATGATGGAATACAGTTTACTGCTAACAGAAAACTCACTGAAACACCTGAAGCTGAATGAGCAAATTTCCTTTTTTAAATTTAACTTTGTGTCTGAATTCTGCTCAGTGAGGAAATGTTTCTAATTTTGAGTGTCAGAAATCCAACAAAAAAACTTTCATTTGTGTAATTTATTTAAAATGGAGAAAAACTAAGAAAAAAGTTCGAACATAATTAGGAAAACAAAACAAAATCCTTCAAATGATTGAAACTGCATGAGAGTAACAAGGCCTGGAGCCCCTAGTTATGGTTACCACTGGTTTAGTGTTTTCTCTATTTACATCTTACACTGCCAGTAACAAGCTGCTCTGCAGGCAGGCCCGGTCTTAACCAATCTGGCGCCCCAGGCAAGATTTTAGGTGGCGCCCCCTTGCATTGCCAGCGTATCCTATACTAACAAGAAACTTGATAGATTTGTCTTTGTCAAATGTTTTATTTAAAGGAAGATCATTCCCAATCAGCATAGTCAACAAGATAATAAATTACAGATAAATATATGCTAAATTAAATTAATATATGAAATACAATATGAATACCCAACATGAAGTATAAATGGTACAGAAAATCAAACATCAAGCTTCTTTCAGCAGAAGCCACTGGAACAGGAGGAGAGCCAGAGATTCTCAGAGCTGCCCACATGTTGATAAAGTTCTGCCAGCTTCTTCTCACGAAGGTGTAGCTGAGGTGGAGGCACCAGGAGGAGCACTTGATTCTGAGGTGGAGGCACAAGGAGGAGCGCTTGATTCTGAGGTGGAGGTACCAGGAGGAGCGCTTGATTCTGAGGTGGAGGAACCAGGAGGAGCGCTTGATTCTGCTGCATCCCAGGTGGACCGTGTTGCTGAGGTGGAGGTACCAGGAGGAGCGCTTGATTCTGAGGTGGAGGTACCAAATGAAGCCTTGATTCTGCTGTATCCCAGGCGGACTATGTAGCTGAGGTGGAGGCAGCAGCAGCAGATGTGGCAGATGGTCCAGGGGGGATTTAGAAACTTCAGCAGCACATCTGAAAAGAATATGTGACTTCAATGAGTATCTAATTATAAAAACACAGGATTCCAAGAATAAAATGACATGATATAATAAAAAAGCCCATATACATGTATGATGATCACTGTGCATTGTAATATACAATGCACTTGTTTCTGATTTGCAAATTAGATGTTCAGTTTATTGTCATTACAGTGGAATGCTGAACAGCACCATGTAAAGCAGCAGTAAACTGCAGTACTGATGTTATAAATACACATCTGACTGAATTACAGCAGTGCTGATATTCACAGCAGCATCCCTCTCCTGTGATACTCTTAACTAACATTAATGATGAGCCCACAACTATAAGATATGGGTGGAAAAGTGACTATTACCAGCAGGGCCAGCGTTAGCTACCCAGATGGCAAATAAAACCTTTAAAAAAAGAATGAAAGAAAATGTAAACAGCGTCTGAAATGATCTAGTATAAATTCCCCTGAGGAATGTAAGCTGAGAACACCAGTAGTTATCTACACGATCTAGATTATTTTCAACAACAAGCCCCTCCATACTATTGATACTGTTTATTTATTTATTCAGCCATGTAGCTTAATCCAGGTTAATGTCACGTTCTGCAACAGAGACATAATTTCATACAACATTACCTCCGTCTTCCTCTCGTTTCTCCTCTTCTTGTTTTTCTTCCCGGGGCACCGGGACAGTTCTGGTCGTTTTGACATCTATTCATACGCTGATGAGGGACGTCCAGAAACGGTCATGGAGTGAAGGAGAGGGGTAGGAGGGGGCGTGGGGCGGGCAGCTGGGGGGCTCGGATAACTCAGTAAATAATGGAAAACTATTGGAATTAATTAATTGTCTTCGCCTCAGAGTATAACTACTAAGGAGAAATTGTGAAAGTTACACCTTTTCTTCTTTTCCATTTGTACTGCTGGCGCAGTGGCGCTGGCGCCCCCTGATGGACGGCGCCCTTAGCATCTGCCTATACTGCCTATGCCTTGGGCCGGCTCTGTCTGCAGGATCTCATTATTTCAGGCATCAGCGTGAAAGGACGCGCCACTACTTGAACCTGTGATGTTGGTTTTGTGCCAGTTTCATTTTTATGAAAAGGGTGTGTTTCACTCTGACGCCTTCCCGCTTTACTTAGTTTCAATACAATTGCCATTTGTCGTTATGCGAAAATGAGTCACTGGCTAAACAAGTCAGATCTATCCATACCTACGACAGGTAAAGATAAAAAGCCATGAAACAAAAAAAACAAAAAGAAAACTTACATAAATCAAGAAATCACACACTTTATGGCTTTGTATAAAATACAACCACCAAATATTTTCAAAGAATTAATTTCTATGAGACAAAACACTGAACATGTCTAAAATGTGAACAAGTCTAAAAGTGACTGAAAAGCCTCCAAACAGGCAGCAGCGCCACAGGTTGGAAAGTGCTGACTCACTGTTGGAGCACACCTGCACTGGTTGCCATGGTAACAGCAGCTGCTGTCAGAGGGACAGGGAGACGTGGGGGATGGAAGAGGTGGAGCTGCGTCTTCTTGACTCCGCAAACACTGAAAGCGTCAAACTACCAGCTGTCAGAGAATTCAGAGAGAGACAGGAGACTACTGTCCCAATGTTTTTGTGATCAAAACTAAGTAAAAATTGTCTTCATGCGGAGTTTCAAGATGAATTCTCAAACTTCATCGGGGTCAATGATTTGATTCGATTTTTATTTCACCTTTTTTCTACCAGGTAGATCAACTGAGATCCAGATCTCATTCACATTGATGACCTGAACAAGAGGCAGCGGTGAAGCACAAACAAATATTTGCAAATATATGGACACACCGTCTCAGTCATTGTTATTTCTTTATTTACTTGACGATGTTGGGGACGCATTGATGGAAACTGTCCTCCGGGAAACTCAAACATGATCAGGAGTCATGTGTCCTGGTGAGGCCTCAGAGAGGAGAACAGTGGACAGAGGAGAGCAAAGGCCCCTTCCCCCCACCACGAGGTCTTCCACACAGAGAGGTAATGGCTTCTCATCTCAAGCCCCACAGTGGGGGGGAACGGGACACGGTTGTGCAACACCACTGCCCCAGCTCACGAGGGCGCTCGTGAGACCCATTCCAAAAATGGGAGGGGGACCCGGATCGCGCCTCCAATTCCGAAGCCATGGTCCAGGACCAGAAGGGGGCGATCTGCCCTCTCCAGGTTGGTTGAGAGACCCTGGCCCAAGTGAATGAGTTCAAGTATCTCGGGGTCTTTTTCACAAGTGGGGGAAGGATGGAAAGGAGATTGACAGGTGGATCTGTGCAGCAGTTGCAGTGATGAAGTGCACAAATGAATGAAGGAAACACGAGAGATATGTATGTAACTACGGTTCTATGAATCCCGGATGACCGCCAGAGGTGGTGCTGAAAGCACTGGAATGTTCCCTTCGTGCATGCGTAGTTCGAGTATGTATACCAACACACGTCACTCGACTCCCCGGGTCACCCCGGAATCGTATAAATACCGGTTCCCTGACCCGGTATCGGCTCCTACGGAATCTTCTCGCGTACTACGAGGATTCCGAGTGACAGAGCGCTCTGGCGGTCATCTGGGATTCATAGAACCGTAGTTACATACGTAACTCTCATTCTATTTCATCCCTACTGACCACCAGAGGCGGTGCTGAAAGCACTGGAATGACGAATGCCAACTCAGTCACGAGGAAGCCAGGCACCCACCTTACTGAGATGCCCCTGTAGGGTCCAGCACCACCCGCAGCGGATGTGGGGGCACAACATCCAGCCTGTAAAACCGTGAGAAGGTGCCAGGCGTCGTCCAGGATGCGGCAGCACACAGTTCCTCCAGGGGCACCCCCTTCAGGGCGGCCCACGACGTAGACACCACCCTGGTGGAGTGGCAGCGCACCCCCTGGGGCACAGGCCGGCCCGCGGCCTGATAAGTGTGACGTATAGTGTCCAACACCCAGTGGGACAGGCGCTGTTTGGACAGCGCAGAACCCTTACGACAGCCACCGTAGCAGACAAACAATTGATCTGACACCCGTACATCAGCTGTACCTGCCATATAGTACTGCAGGGCCCTGACCGGGCAGAGGAGTTCTGACCGGCCCCCCGCGTCGTCCGACGGGGGGTCGTATCGAGTGAGCCAAATGGGCTGGCCGGCTCGCCGTGACAACACCTTAGGTAAGAAGGTGGCGTTCGGCCAAAGCGTGACGCCCACCCCATCCGGGTGCCACCGGAGGCACATCGGGTGGATAAACAGTGCGTGCAGCTCTCCTACACGCTTCGCTGTAGCAATGGCCAGCAGAAACACCGTCTTGCGGGACACCCACTGAAGCTCCGCCGTCGCCAAAGGCTCAAAGGGAGGCAGGCACAAAGAGTCCAGCACCAGATGTAACTCCCAGGCTGGTGCCCATGGAACCCGAGGGGGCCGAAGCCGCAAGGCCCCCCGGAAGAAGGCCGACACCAGCGTGTGGCCCCCAACCGTGCCACCCCAATCACTGCCACATACACCCGCAGGGTGGACGGGGAGCGGCCCCTGTCCAAGAGGGACTGCAGAAAGTCCAGAACCACCGGAACCGGGCAAAGCACCGGGTCCGCCCCGCGGCCGTTGCACCACTGCGCAAATAACCGCCACCTGTAGGCATACAGCAGCCGGGTAGACGGTGCCCTAGCATTGAGAACGGTGTGCCGGACCGGCCCCAAACAGCCGCTCAACATCGGCTCAAAGGCGCAAAGGCAGAGACGGTGAGGGCAGGGATGCCAGATCTGGCCGCTGTGCTGGGACAGCAGATCCCTCCTGCAGGGAAGGCGCCATGGGCTGCTGCGGGACAGCCTGTGGAGCAGGGGGAACCACGCCCGGCCCGGCCAGAAGAGGGCCACCAGGAGCAGCGTGTGTCCCTCCCGTAGCACCCGGCCCCCCGGCCAAGGGTGTGCCAGCGCATCCTGGCCCAAGGGCCCGGGGGGCTCTCCCCGAGAGAACCAGAGTGGGCAATGGAACGCCTCTGAGGAGGCAAAGAGGTCGACCTCGGCCCTGCCAAAACGCTCCAAGAGCGCACACACCACCTGTGGGTGGAGGCGCCACTCCCCGGACGAGAACCCTGGGCGGGAGAGAGAGTCCGCCAGCTGATTGCGAACCCCTGGGAGATACACCGCCCGCAGGCTGGCTAGGCGGGTCGCCGCCCAGCGGAGCAACTGTTGAGCAACATCCAGCAGGCGGGCAGACCTGGTCCCGCCCTGGTGGTTGATGTAGAACACCGCCGAGGTGTTGTCGGACTGCACCACCACGTGCCGCCCCTTCAGGAAGGGCAGGAAATGCCTGAGGGCCAGATGTACAGCCCACAGCTCCAGCACGTTGATGTGGTCCGCGCCGTCCCGGGCAGACCACCACCCTCGCACCGTCCTGCGGTGCCAGACCACGCCCCAGCCCGTGAGACTGGCATCTGAGGTGACGGTCTTGTGGCGGGCAGGGGCCACGCCCAGCGGAACGCCCCATAACAGCCAAGCCCTGTCCCTCCACGGGGCCAGGGCGAGAAGGCACCGCCATGACACTCTGAGCCTGCGGTGGCGATGCCACTGCGCGTCCAGGTGGAAGCTGTTCAGCCACCTCTGCAGGGGGCGCAACGACAGCAGGGACAACTGTCATAAGGGAAGTGAGCTTCCCCAGCAGCCGAAGAAGGGTTCCGTAACGCACGACGACACCCCTCCGGAACAGGCCGAGAAGGCCGAGAACATCCTCCATCCTGCGAGAGGACGGCCAAACCCTCATGACCGTAGCGTCCAGTGTCTCCCCAAGGAAGTCTATCCTCTGGACAGGGACCAGACAGGACTTCGGGTGGTTGACCCTGAGACCCAACCGCTCCACGTGGGCAAGAAGTTGTGCAGTGGATCGGGCCACTTGCGCCCGCAATGGTGCACAAACCAGCCAGTCATCTATATACGGGAGCACTGTCATACCCTGTATCTGTAAGGGGTACAGAGCCGCCTTCACGACCCGGGTAAAGACCCGCGGCGACAGGGAAAGCCCGAAAGGAAGCACCCGAAACTGCCAGTGGTGGCCCCTGAAGGTGAACCGAAGGAACCGCTGGTGCTGAGGTGCAATGGGGACATGAAAATAGGCATCCTGTAGATCGACAGACGTGAACCAGTCTCCCGGAGAGACGGCTCGCAGGACCTCCTTTAGCATCAACATGCGAAACGGCAGTACCCGTAGGCAGCGGTTGAGATGTCTCAGATCCAGTACGGGGTGAAAGCCCCCAGTCTTCTTGGGCACGAGGAAATACGGTGAGTAGAACCCCCCGGGTCCACCAGGGGGTCCACAGCCTCGATTGCCCCGTTGGCCAGGAGGGAGGCCAGCTCCAGGTCCAAAGCAAGCACCTGCGCTGGGTCCCTGATGAAGGTCATGGTGTCCCGGCGAAAGGTGGGGGGCCGGCGTCGGAACTGTAGCTTGTACTCGTGCGTCAGGATGGACACTACCCAGGGATCTGGCAGACATGCAGAGACAGGAATCGAACTAACAACCTCCCAATTGTCAGACAACTGCTTTCCCCACTGACCCACAGCCGCCCCCTATCGTGCATCGTGTATCAGGGACAGTTATTTGCTGTCTCATCTTTACATGTAGGCCCCATTACCTTGACATCCCAAGGTAAAAAAAGCATCGTTTTTGTATTTTCATTTCAGAAAAGTTTCCTGTTCACACTGCAAGATTTTGAAAATGATGTACTTATAATGCCAGGCCAAGAACTGGCACTGTTTCAGTCATGGTTCCATCTATCTGGTTGCCCAAGAGTCCCTCTCATGACACCAGTGAATAACAAAAAACAAAAAAACAAAAAAGGCCTTCTGTCTTCAAGTGGTTCTTGGCCCAAGTAGTAAATTCAAATCGAACATATAACTGCATATATGACATATCTCGCGACACCGGACTGTCGTGGAGGAGAGCTGTGAGTGGACTGAGAGGGACCGAGCGGTCACCCCGACACGGGATCAGCTCACCTGGATTGCGTTGGAAGAGGTTTGGTGGAAATATGAGGTGGAGGTTCAAAGGTTCTTCGAAAATTCTTCGATTTATTTGCAGTTTTCAAAGTTGCACACCCTCAAAACAGGCTGTTGCCTGAGGCCTCTCCGGGCTGATCACAATCTTTGCAATTTCAAGTTGGTCGCATCCCTCCAAAAGATTTGTTTTTTCTTTTTCAAGGTCTTTTTTCAGTCTATTTTGCCAAAGAAAATAATCTTCCTAGTTATTCTATACACCTTGATTGAGGATGTTGATTTCCTGACGACACACTGTTCTCCATTACACCAGTACATATAGAATGATATTCTCAATTCCAATCAGCACTCCTGTTTGTAAAGTTTGGATATAGCAAATGTGGATGAAATGGTCAAAATATATAACTTGGCTAATAACTATGCACATTATTGCATGTTCAGTACTAACTGGAGACATGAAACTGTTAGGTATATACTTTAATTTGCACTACTACCCTGGAACAATTGTATTAACTGTATATTAGGCCATTCCTGCGACAAGTACACCAAGGTTATAAGATGTTCTGCTAAAGTGTAAAGATATCCACATGTTCCGGAAATATAAACACTCACACACTTGTGTTCCAAACATCCTTGATAAGGATGTCAGCTCTTGGTTGGCAGCTGACATCAGTACCAAATTGTCCAATTGCGAACAAAGTCCAACCTATCTGTCGGGGCATGCCCAGCCCAGAAGAAAATGGAATAAAAGCTCTGTTTCATCAACGATCAGGATCCTTTCGGGGCAAAATACTGCGTATCTTTCCCTGTAAAGGTCCAGCACTGAGCATTACATCTGGCTATACTTAAATACTTAAATGGTAGTAATCTGAAGTCAGTCGTTTTGGAATTTTTCATACCAAGCATAGAATCAAAGGACCGGGTGGAGTCAGCCGGACGGAAGTCCTGGGCTCCAACAAAACAGTTCAGAGGAAAAGTGGAGAAGCTCAGAATTTTGCAGCTGAATGACTGGAATGCAACACTGAAAACGGTTGATTTCTTGAAATGAAAAAACGGCCTCTGGCGGTTTCTCCTGTTTCTCCCAGGCTGAGTCACTGCCTCCTCTCCTTTCACACATCTCATAGATGAGTAATCAGTGACGTCTCTCCCCAGCAGAACCAATGAGGATCAGTGTTGACAGGAGCGGGAAACCAGAGGAGGGTTTGGCTCCAGCCGGGATGATTTAAATCTGCTGAGCAGGAAGAGAAACTGCTCAAACACTCACAGTTGTTGAGAGGAGAAAATGGCAAAGAGAGGAGCTCAGCTGGATGCAGAAAAGTTCTCTTGTTCCATCTGTCTGGATCTCCTGAAGGATCCAGTGACGGTTCCCTGTGGACACAGCTACTGCAGCAGCTGTATTAACAGACACTGGGATGAACAGGGCAACAGGGGATTCTACAGCTGTCCTCAGTGCAGGAAGAGGTTCAGGCCAAGGCCAAAAGTGAAGAAAAACATCCTGTTGGCAGAGTTAGTGGAGGATGTAAAGAAAACTGAACTCCAAGCTGCTGCAGCTGATCTCTGCTCTGCTGGACCTGAAGATGTGTCCTGTGATGTTTGCTCTGGGAGGAAGCTGAAAGCCGTCAAGTCCTGTCTGGTCTGTTTGGTCTCCTACTGTGAGGAACACCTCCAAACTCACTATCAGTCTGCTGCTTTTAAGAAACACCAGCTGGTGGAGCCCTCCAAGAAGCTCCAGGAGAGGATCTGCTCTCTTCACGATGAGGTGATGAAGATTTTCTGTCGCACTGATCAGCAGAGTATCTGTTACCTCTGTCTGATGGAGAAACACAGAGGACATGAAACAGTCCCAGCTGCAGCAGAGAGGAGGCAGAAGCAGAAGGAGCTGGAGGAGAGTCGACTAAACGTCCATGAAAGAATCCAGGAGCGAGCAAAAGTTGTGAATCGACTTCAACAGCAGATTGACGCCATCAATGTCTCTGCTGATGAAGCAGTGAAGAACAGCGTGGAGAGCTTCACCCAGATGATCCGTCTCATCCAGAAGAGTAGTGGTGAGGTGACGCAGCTGCTCAGATCCCAGCAGCAAACTGCAGTGAATGAACTCAAACAGCTTCAGGAGAATCTGCGGCAGCAGATGGCTAAGCTGATATGGAAAGACGTCCAGCTGGAGCAGCTGGCTCACACAGAGGACCACACCCAGTTTCTGCTCTGCTACCCCTCAGTGTCAGCACTCAGTGAGCCCACACACTCCTCCAGCATCCAGACTTCTCCTCTCAGATACTTTGAGGATGTGGCAGCAGCTGTGTCAGAGAGCAGAGACAAACTACAGGACATCCTCGGAAAGACTGAAGAGGAGCTGCTGCTGCTACGCCCACAGCCAGAGAGCAGGGCAGCCTTCTTACAATACTCACAGCAGATCACACTGGATCCAAACTCAGTAAACAAATATCTGTTATTATCAAACAGAAGCAAAAATGTTACTTTTACAGAGAAAGCTCAGTCTTATCCTGATCATTCAGACAGATTCACTGGATGTTTTCAGGTTCTGAGCAGAGAGAGTCTGACTGGACGTTGTTACTGGGAGGTGGAGTTGAGAGCAAGAGAAGGAGTTTATATAGCAGTTTCATACAAGAACATCAGCAGAGCAGGGAACTACAGTGAATGTGGATTTGGATTTAATGACAAATCTTGGGCTTTATGTTGTTATTCTGACAAACTGACATTTTGGCACAACAGCACAGAAACTCCCGTCTCAGGTCCTCGGTCCTCCAGAGTGGGAGTGTACCTGGATCAAAGAGCAGGTGTTCTGTCTTTCTACAGCGTCTCTGGAACCATGACTCTCCTCCACAGAGTCCAGACCACCTTCACTCAGCCGCTGCATGCTGGAGTTTGGCTTTATCCTGGTGAAGGAGCCTCTGCAGAGTTCCTGGAACCTCAGTAGAGGACTCCATCAGATCTCCTTGTGTAGTTTTTAAAGGAGCCTCCACATTTTCTGAGCTGAGACGATGAGATTTCTGACAGGAAGAAGATTTGAAACCAACAGATGGTCGGCCGTCTTCTCAGAGACTTTCTACATGGACAAAAGGATTTGAGACGAGTGTGGAGAGACAGAAGCAAGCTGAGTTAGTGGAGAAAAACATGGAGCTGCAGCCATCAGTCTCCTCACTGATTCCTCAGCTGATGCTTTTTTTAGTAGTTGTTCTCATTATTAAAGCTGCTTCCTCCTTCTCTAAATGGATTTTCTTCTTCATGGACCACAGGAAGCTCCAACTTTACCAGCTTTGGGGATTTTTAACAAAGATTTTGGACTTCTTACGTGTTTGTATTGATGAATCTTTCTTTTTTGATGATTCTTTTGTGACATTCTGTTGAGAGTCAAGATTTGTGGATCACCTTTGTGAACAGTGAACTGACTGTGTTGTATCAATATACCCAGTAAGTTTATTTCCTTTCACTGGAAATGTTTCATGAACAACAGAAACACATTAAGGGTTCAAATTTTTCCTGATTGAGTTTGAAACTTTGTAAATACTGATCCTGTCCACATTTTAAAGATGTTTGGTTTTAATCCAGTTCTTGGTTATTTGATTAAAAGCTTTTCTTTGTTAAAATGATGGAACACAGTTTACTGCTAACTGAAAACACTGAGGGGAACATCTGAAGCCGAATGAGCAAATTTCCTTTTTTTAAATTTAACTTTGTGCCTGAATTCTTCTTAGTGTGGAAATTTTTCAAATTTTGAATGTCAGAAATCCAACAAAATACTTTAATTTGTGTAATTTATTTAAAATAGAGAAAAACTAAAAGTACTAACAGGAAAACAAAACAAAATCCTTCAAATGATTGAGAACTGCATGAGAGTAAGAAGGCCTGGAGCCCTTAGTGATGGTTACCGCTGGTTGAGTGTTTTCTTTATTTGCATCTCACACTGCCAGTAACAAGCTGCTCTGCAGGATCTCATTATTTCAGGCATCAGCAGTGAAAGGACGTGCCACTGCTTGAACCTGCGAAGGTAGTTTTGTGTCAGTTTCATGTTTATAAAAAGGGAGAGTGTCACTCTGATTGACACTTTTTAGCTTTACTTAGTTTTAGTCCAATTGCTATTTGTAGTTAGGCAAAAATTAGTCCCTGGGAGCTAAAAAAATCAAATGTATTAATACCTGGCGACAGGTAAAGATAAAAGCAAAAAAAAAAAAAAAAAAACTTTCATAAATGAAGAAATTAGTTAAGAATTAGTTTCTGTGAGACAAAACACTGCAAACATGTCTACCATTTCTTAAAAAAAAAAAACCTCCACCAAAGGTATGGAGCACGTAACCTGTGCTCTGTGTCCTACTCCGTTAACCCCCAAACACATCCTGACTGGTTGTGAGACCAGCCTCGCACAAGGTCGTTAACATCTGGAGGCAGAACTGGGTTGTGAGGAATGAACGTGGCTGGAGGCGCTGGAGTTACGTCCCAGGCTGCAGGTGGGGTCTCCGATTTTCAGTTGCTTTGCCAGGCCTGTAGGTTCTAGTGCTTAAATAAACAGTACAAGTTCCAACTTGAAGACTAGGGGGTAGATCAGTTAGGTTCTTTGAGGCAGTTAGATGGGCGGAGCCATAGTAACATTTCAGCGGTTTGTTACAGGGGACGTGCCAGAGCAGCTGTGTTAACCAGGTTTGCACCAGTTTGTACGGTCTATTGCTGAGTCATGGTTTCTGTTGAAGGCTTTTTGAGAGCTCCCTCAGATGGAGTTACTGGAGTGCTGTTCACGGGAGCAGTTAGTAAAAACCACTGACTATTTCAAGATTGATGTTTGGGATAAAAGCTCAAAGGAAAACATAAAAAACTTCTTGAAAGAGAAATCTGTTTGATGCAGGTGTTCGCCAGCCTAAAGTTCAGGCTGCCGGAATGAGTTTGGACACCTGGGAGTCTGCTGAGTTGCAGTGTTTTTCTTGTTTAATTTAAGGAAACCTCTGTTGTGATGTTTGAGGTGTTCCTGAAGCCAAAAACATTTCCATCAAAGTCATATTTTTACTGGACATGTGGTTTCTCACAAAAAGCTTGATTTCTCAGTCTTCTTGTCAGAGAGACGTGTTTTAGGTTAAAGGAAAACCAAAAAAAAAGGTTAAAAAAAATTGTTTTCCTGATGAAAGAAGGGTCTTGTTATTCATTTAGATTTAGGATTTAGATTTAAATCCTCATCATTTGTGCATGTTTGAATTCTCCCCTGAACTCAGATCCGGATATTTCAGGAGAAGCCTGGACCTTGAAGATCGGTGGGTCTTGATCCGGATCTACTCTCCAACCGCTGTAGTGAGAAGGCGTCATTTGGAGCTCAATGCATTTGAATAGCAGAATAAACAAAACCAATGGCGGGGGTCTGAAGAAGCAGACGCACAAAGACGGAGTTAAACCTTGTTCATGCTTCCCATGTCTGCGTGTGTGTGCATTCCGCACTGGTCCCTGTGGCGTAAAAATCACCATCAATTCCTGTCCACTAGGGTCCGCGCGTGTGCGGGTATGCGCATGCGCCAGAGCACCACAGCAAACAAACCAAACCACTACGGACACAAACTCTGAAAAGTGACCATGTGAAGCCATCAGTCTGTAGCTCCATCTACAAAGACACCCAGAGAGTGAAAAACTCATGGATAGAGAGAGAAGACTCTGTCAGAGGGGATGATGAGGCCTGCTGACAAAAGTGAAAGTATCTAGTGATCGTTGAGGCACCACTCCATGATCCAGAAACAAACAAAAAAAAAAAAAAAAGCTTATGACAATGTATGTGCCTCATTTTCGATAAATAATCTGTAATAAAAGATAAGATAAACAGTCTGGGGTGGTGGAAAAGTTCCCCGAGGATGCGTGGATCAGTGCGCATGCATGGAACGCACACCGCATGAGCCCAAAATGTAGCATGAGTGAAAACATATGCCCATCGGTGCGCGGACGCTCCAAAGCAACTGCGGACATGTGGACATGGGAAGCATGCAGAAGACAGTGTGATGGAAACTTTTATGTATTTGATGAATGTGACAGTTATCAACTTTAAACCTACACTAAGGAACTTTTCAACCTTAATAAAACATTTTAATATCTTTTGTGATGATACATCGACTTACAACTAGTTGAATGTCACGGCCTGAGGGCGTCAGTATTGCTTTCACTTGGGCTAAGCAGCTGTGAGGAGGGTGGTAGGAACCCTGCACACTAAAAAGCTCCAAATGTGCGGACTGCTTTACGGCATGCGTCACATCACGATATAACATTGTTTAGCCACCATTAGATTCATTTAGATTCATGACCTCATCGCTATGCATCCTTCACACAGCCACTGGAAACAAATGAAGGCGAGTTCAGTCCCACAGCATGCCACCGGGAGCAGCAATTTACGACACCACGCGCTAGTCCTCATGGGAACTGTAGTATTCAGTCAGGCAAAACACTACCGCTTTGTCCACTGGCGCCGCCAAAATCAACGAAAATTGAAAGTTCCTCAGTGTTGCTTTAAGTAGATTTCCCCAGCAGACGGTCCCCTGGAATCCTCACACAACTGTAGCTGAGAAGGGGGGGATTTCGTTCCTGTTTGTCCTGTTACATGCTAAACAGATGTGTCTCCCCCTGAGCGGGCGTAATCTCTAAAAGGTATTTATGGTTTGTATGCTATTCTTCTCAGATGTATTGGCAGCCACAGGGGTTGAAGTGGGTTGGATTGTTGGAGTTTCTGCTCCTCTGTCACTTCATATGTTAAAAATGTGTCCCTTCCTGACTGAGGGCAGCCTCTAAAGGCGTGCCAGTCGTGGCATGATGCCACAACTGGCACGTATCCTCCCGCATTGTCCCGACGCATTCACGAGGAGTTCACGAACAGTTGGCGCATAGTTCACAGCCCGGTCGTGATATTTTGTTGCGACCAAGATTTTGAACATTTCAAAATTCTCGTCCCGACATGGCATACAGTCACGACGGGTTTATGCACACTTTACGCCACTTTACGAGTGGTTTGCGACTCGATTCGTGCCAATGCTTGCCACAGAATCGTGCAATTGTAAACCTGGCTTAAGACATGTTAATGACATTAACATGTCTGCCCATGGCCACAGGGGTTCAGGACGGCAGGACAGGGTATAAATATCAGTCTGTGTCTCAGAACTTCAGAACTCACCCTGACTGAGCAGTGGTGACTTCTCTCCTGTTGCAACTGGAATAAAAGGAATCGATAAGGAACTCATTGTTGGTGCATTTATGAATAGAATTTCCACAACACCAGGCTTAAGAAACTATCTGGTGGGTAGACTTGAAGTGGTGAGGAAGAGCAGGCTCTTATTGATTGATGGTTAAGACTATAAATCTCGACTGTTTGTGTTTAGCTGTTAGTCGCTACCCATTAGCCTACAGACGGGATGGAACTTCCAGTTTCAGTCTAGAGCAATCAAAGGAGCCTTTCTTCTTCTGCCTGTCTGGTCAGTGTTTTTTTTTTTTTGACCGACAGTGCCCCCAAAAGAACAGCTGCTGTAATTGCATGACATTTTCCATGCATTTGGTCCGTCAATGGTCCGCTCTCAGAAATGGTGTGCACGGAAGCTCAGTCAAATGAAGATGTGATAATTCTCACCCCCCCACCAACCCAGCAGAGCCGAGTCCCGGACTTTCCTAGTATTTATTTTATTTTTATTTAACCTTTATTTAACCAGGTAAGTCCCATTGAGATTAAAAACCTCTTTTTCAAGGGAGTCCTGGGGGTCACAAAATAGTAAGTTACAATACAATGTTCAATAAATTACAGTTGAAATCAATAACAATGACATGTAAAAGATGCTGTCTCGAATGCTCTGAGCCTTGTTTTAAAAGAGCTCAAGGGAATGAGTTCACTCAATTTAGTCCTTTTGCAACTTGTTCCAAGTGTAGTGAGCTGAATACGCAAAAGCTCTTTTTCCGAGTTCTGTGCGGGCAAATGGAACAGAGAGCAAGAGATAATCATTTGAGCGCAGACAATGAGAGTCAACACTTCTCTGAGTGATTAAGTCGCAGATGTAGGAGGGCAACAAACCGAGCATGGCTTTGTAAATGAAGATATACCAATGTCCAAGTCTCCTAGTGGACAAGGAAGGTCATCCCACCCGAGAATATAAGTCACAATGATGGGTCTCGGCTTTACAGTTCGTTATGAATCTTAGGGAGGGATGATAAAGACTGTCTATCTTGCGAAGACATTGAGCGGTAGCATTCTTATAAAACAAATCTCCATAATCTAATACTAATAAAAAAAAAGTAGCAGTGACAAGCCTTTTTTTCTTGTTAAAAGAGAAGCAGGACTTATTTCTAAAGAAAAAACCTTTGCCATATTGTCTATGTGAGAATTAAAGGTGAGAGTGTCATCAAGCCAGATACCGAGATATTTGTACATATGAACCACCTCTATAGCATTTCCTTCAAGAGTGGATACTGGTGGAATAGTACAAGAGGCCTCCATCTTCTTAGCGTTTGAGAACAACATTAGCTTAGTCTTGTCAGCATTTAAGATGAGTTTTAGTGACAAGAGTATGTGCTGTACCACATCAAAAGCTTTCTGTAGGGACCCAATGGCTTTGGCAGCTGTTGAACCACAACAATAAATAATAGTGTCAGCAGCATATAGATGAGTGTTGGCATCAGGCACATTTTGTCCCAAGTCGTTGATGTACATAATGAACAGCAGGGGTCCCAGTATGGACCCCTGTGGCACCCCCTTGCGGACATGCTCGTAGTCAGAGCAGAGGCCATCATACTAAATACACTGTATGAAAGAAGCTTCAGTGTTTCCTTTGTTTATATGTTACACTGCCAGCAACAAGCTGCTCTGCAGGAGTCATGACTGATTAGACGCGTCAAAGAAAGAAAGGACGTGCCCCTACTTGAACACGTGAAGGTGATTTTGTGCCAGTTTCATGTCCATAAAAAGGATGTGTGTCATTCTGACCTTTTCCAACTTTTCTCAATTACTATTTATAGTTCAGTGAGAATGAGTCATAGGGCTAAAACAGTCTAATTCATCTTTACCTGGTAACAGGCAAAAGCCCCTAAAAATCATTTCATCATTTCAAACAGAAGAACATTTTTTTCTAACTTTGTTCAAATGACAAATTAAATAAACTTATAGTAATTGAAAAGCCTCCAAACAGGTAGCATGAAGCTCCAAAAGTTGAAAAGTGCTGAGTCATGTGGAAATTAATTTTATTTCTAATATTTTTATTCTAATGCTTGCTTGCTTACATATGATATTCGAGGGTAAAAGTGCTATAATATGAATGCAATGAGCTTGCTTGTGTAGGTTTTGATAAACTCTTGTTATGACCCTGAGAAAAGCACACAAAGTCCCGGGGAGGGTTCTTTGTTTGGGCTATTTGCAGATAACATCCAGGGGAGTGAAGGACGGAAAGCCGGAGACTGACTGACCCACAAGCCTGGGAGTGAGGATGGCATGACAGGGCAACGATGGAAAACTACAGAGAACTAGCTATAGCTTGAGAACCCCGCCTGCGAGCGAGGAATCATAAATACACACACAGATTAGACATGGCCTTTTGCCTGCTGGATGCTACTTTCGGGTAGACCAGGGACTCAAGGACCAGAATTCTGTGTCAGGGAAACAACATCTTACTGTAATAAACTCACACACTAAAAGCCACAAGTCGTAAGGTCATTATTGTACACCTTGATTTTGGGATCCAAAAAGGCTCTGTGGGATTGAGGCATGATTGGAGGGGAAGCCTCGGCCGGAGCGGCACCGTGGAGACGGGCAGAAGATTTTCATCTCGACAGTCACTGTTGGAGGACACCTGCACTGGTTGCCATGGTAACAGCAGCTCCTGTCAGAGGGACAAGGAGACCTGGGGGATGGAAGAGGTGGAGCTTTTTCTTCTTGAGGCCACAAACAGTGAAACCGTGAAACTGCACAGTTTCAGGATAAATTCTCCAATTTTATCAGGTTCATTGATTTGGTACGATTTTTATTTCAACTTTTTTCAATAAGGTAGATCAACTGAGATCCAGATCTCATTTGCAGTGACGACCTGAACAAGCGGTAGCGGGGAAGCACAAACAGACATATACAAATATTTGGACACACCCACTTAATCAATGTTTTTTCTTTATTTGCTTGAGGATTTATATAGTGCAATCTCACTGAAGGCATCAAAACCATCCATGAATATATGTGGGATTAAATAACAAACCAAAAAACAAGAAATCACTCAAAACCCTTCGCTTTCTTGACAAAGATCAATGAGGTTCAAGAACAAAGATTTCAAGCTCTGTACCGGATGCAGGAAAAACTGATCATAACTAAAATACTCCCTTTGAAAATTAAGTAAGTGAACCATTTGAAAACGGAATTCAAGCCTTTTCTTGAAATGTGAACAAGGGGTTTACAAAGATTTTATCTCAATTGAGGAAAATATAAACCCCTTATGTGTTTTTGAGATTCATGAAACACTTTCAGCAAAAAGAATCAAACTTACTGCGACTGAGAAAGAAAAAATACATCAAAATACCTCAAACAAGCAGTTCACTGTTCACTAAGAAAATCCACAAATCTTCACTGTCAATGTCAGAATGTCACAAAAGAATCATCAAAAAAGAAAGATTCATCAATACAAACACGCAAAAAGTACAAAATCTTTGTTAAAAATCTCCCAAAGCCCGAAAAGCTGCAGCTTCCTGTGGTCCATGAAGAAGAAAATCCAGTCAGAGAAGGTGGAGGCAGCTTTAAAGATGAGTCCAACTGTTAGAAAAGCATGTCTCACATCCTTTTGTCCATGAAGAAAGTCTCTGAGAAGACGGCCGACCATCTGTTTGTTCAACGTCTCAGGTCAGAAAATGTGGAGGCTCCTTCAGAAAACAAGGAGATCTGATGGAAGTCCTCTACTGAGGCTTCAGGAACTCTACAGAATCTCCTTCAGGATAAAAAACTCCAGCGTGTAGCGGCTGAGTGAAGGTGGTCTGGACTTTGTGGAGGAGAGTCATGGTTCCAGAGACGCTGTAGAAAGACAGAATACCTGCTGTGTGATCCAGGTATACTCCCACTCTGGAGGACCGAGGACCTGAGAGGGGAGTTTGGTTGTTGTTGTGCCAAAATACAAATCTGTTGGAATCACAACATAAAGCCCAAGATTTGTTATTAAATCCAAACCCACATTCATTGGAGCTCCCTGCTGTGCTGGTGTTCTTGTAAGTTACTGCGACAAAAATTCCTTCTCCTCTCACCTCCACCTCCCAGTAATGACGGTCATTCAGACTCTCTCTGCTCAGAACCTGAAGATACCTCCTGAACCTTTCTGGATGATAATGAGGCTGAGCTTCCTCCGTATAATTTACGTTCCGATTTCAGTGGGATAACAACAGCTCTCTGTGTGCAGAGTTTGGATTCAGTGTGATCTGCTGTGTATTGTAAGAACTCTGCTCTGGACTTTGGCTGTGGGTGTAGTAGAAAGAGCTGCTCTTTAGTGGCTGTTAGCGTGATGTTCTGCCCCAGGATGTCCTCCAGTTTGTCTCTGCTCGCTGACACAGCTGCTGCCACATTCTCAAAGTATCTGACAGGAGTCGTCTGGATGCTGTAGGAGTGTGTGGGCTCACTGAGTGCTGACACTGAGGGGTAGCTGAGCAGAAACTGGGTGTGGTCCTCTGTGTGAGCCAGCTGCTCCAGCTGGACGTCTTTCCTCTTCAGCTCAGTGATCTCCTGCTCTATTTTCCCCTGAAGCTGTCTGAGTACACTCACTGCAGTTTGATGCTGGAATCTGAGCTGCTGCGTCACCTCATCGCCCCTCTTCGCGATGAGACGGATCATCTGTTTGAAGGTCTCCAAGCTGTTCTTCACTGCTTCATCAGCAGAGACACTGACGGCCTCCGTCTGCTGCTGAAGTTGCTCCACGTTTTTCTCTCGCTCCTGGATTCTCTGCTGGATGTTTAGTCGACTCTCCTCCAGCTCCTTCTGCTTCTGCCTCCTCTCTGTTGCAGCTGGGACTGTTTCATGGCCTCTGTGTTGGTCCATCAGACAGATGTAGCAGATACTCTGCTGATCAGTGCGACAGAAAATCTTCATCACCTCATCGTGAAGAGAGCAGATCTTCTCCTGGAGCTTCTTGGAGGGCTCCACCAGCTGGTGCTTCTTAAAAGCAGCAGATTGATAGTGAGGTTGGAGGTGTTCCTCACAGTAAGAGACCAAACAGACCAGACAGGACTTGACGGCTTTCAGCTTCCTCCCAGAGCAAACATCACAGGACACATCTTCAGGTCCAGCAGAGCAATCAATCAATCAATCAATTTATTTTTGTATAGCCCAGTATCACAACAACAGTTGCCTCAGAGGGCTTCAAGATGTTACATTTGTCGGTAAAAGTAAAAACAGTGAATAAGCATAATGGTAATATGTCAATATTTACAGTAACGAGACAGAACGAAGCAACCACCGCCTTCGACCCTCACATCCGGCAAGAAAAAACTCCAAAAACCCAGTGGGAAAAGAAGAAATCTTGGGGAGAACCACAGTATGGAGGGATCCCTCTCCCAGGGACGGACAGCTTTGGCAACAGCTAGCATGAGACAATAAGAAGTAAAGCCTAGGACTATGTTGAGGACAGTCCGTTGGACGGTCCAGCACAAGAACCACGGATCCCAGCAGTAGAACCGAAGCCAGTCCACGGGCAGGACCGACAGGGGTGTCCTCCCGGTCCGGACGGAGCTTGTTCATAGGCCTTCGTAATAGTGGAGTCAGCAACTGAAACTGGAGAAGACTCCCCCTCGAAGGGGGGGACAACAGGTGAAAAGCAATGAACGGACTAAAGGGAATAACATTCAGACATTAGAGGAGGACAGGGCTCAGTGCACCGTACTTCCCACAGCATTCTAGCTCCTGGGGCAGCTTTGTGGATACTTAACCTGTTTAAACTAGTATTTAGTTAGTATAGTTTAGTTTAGTTTAATTTAGTTTGGTTTAGTTTAATTTTGTTTAGTGTAATTTGGTTTGGTTTGGTTTAGTTTAATTTAATTTAATTTAGTTTAGTTTAGTTTAGTTTAGTTTAGTTTGGTTTACTGTAGTTTGGTTTGGTTTACTTTAGTTTGGTTTGGTTTGTTTTAGTTTAGTTTAGTTTAGTTTAGTTTGGTTTACTGTAGTTTGGTTTGGTTTGTTTTAGTTTAGTTTAGTTTAGTTTGGTTTACTTTAGTTTGGTTTGGTTTGTTTTAGTTTAGTTTAGTTTTTAGTTTAGTTTAGTTTAGTTTAGTTTAGAATCCCTAGCTGACCTGATCATAGGCTGCATCGAAGAGAAACGTCTTGAGCCTAACCTTAAATGTGGAGACTGTGTCTGCCTCTTTGACACCACTTGGAAGCTGGTTCCATAAAAATGGTGCCTGATAGCTAAAGGCTCTTCCACCTAGTGTCCATTTAGAGACTCTAGGAGTCACCAGTAACCCTGCATTTTGAGAGCGAAGTGCTCTGATTGGTTGATAAGGCGTTAAAGCATCTTGGAGATAGGTTGGAGCCATCCCATTTAGGATTTTGTAAGTGAGGAGAAGGATTTTAAATCTAACTCTAAACTCGACTGGAAGCCAGTGAAGAGATTTTAGAACGGGAGTAATGTGTTCACGTCTTCTAGTTCCAGTTAATAATCTGGCGGCTGCATTTTGAACCAACTGAAAGTTTTTTAATACACTTTTTGGGCAGGCTGCAAGAAGGGAGTTGCAGTAGTCCAATCTCGCAGAAACAAATGCATGGATGAGTTTTTCTGCATCGCTTCTAGGTAAAATGTTTCTTATTTTAGCTATGTTGCGCAAGTGGAAATATGCTGTTTTACAAGCCAGGTTGATGTGTGCTTTAAATGAGATATCCTGATCAAATAAGACCCCGAGGTTCCTCACAGTAGAGGAGGAGGATACACTGACGTTATCTAAGGTAATAATCTGTTTGGATAGACACTCTCTCAGTTTATGGGGGCCTAGTATAATGACCTCTGTTTTGCCAGGATTCAGACGGAGATAGTTCGTAGTCATCCAGGTTTTAATTTCTCTGATACAGTCACTGAGTCTGTCTATTTGATTAGTTTGATCAGGTTTCATAGATAAATACAGTTGTGTGTCATCTGCATAGCAATGAAAATTGATATCGTGACTTCTAATTATGTTCCCTAAAGGAAGCATATATAACAGAAATAAAATTGGCCCGAGCACGGACCCTTGAGGAACCCCATAACTGACCTGGGAGCACGGTGAGGACTGTTGGTTAACGTGAACAAATTGGTACCTATTAGATAAATAGGATTTGAACCAGCAGAGGGCTTTTCCTCTGATGCCAACCTCACATTCTAACCTCTGCAGGAGAATATTGTGGTCGATTGTATCAAAAGCTGCACTGAGGTCTAGGAGAACCAGGATTGAGACTAGACCTGCGTCAGCCGCCAATAGCAAGTCATTAGTGACTTTAACTAACGCAGTCTCAGTGCTGTGATAAGCTCTATATCCTGACTGAAATTTCTCAAATAAACTATTGTCCTGTAGGTGGCGGTAAAGCTGTTTAACCACAACTTTTTCCAGGACTTTTGAAATAAAAGGCAGATTTGATATCGGTCTGTAGTTAGCTAGAATATCAGGATCGAGATTAGGTTTTTTCAGCAGTGGTTTGATTACTGCGAATTTAAATGACTGTGGCACATAGCCATTTTCTAGAGAGGTATTTATTATAGTTATGATCGTATTTAAGATAACTGGAAGGATATCTTTGAAAAGCTTAGTTGGAATTGGATCTAGGAGACAGGTTGAGGTTTTAGAAGACATTACAATTGAAGTAATCTCAGCCCCATTTACTAATGAGAAACTATCTAGTATTTCAGGTATTTCAGGTGGAGGCAGTGGCTGGATTCCCTGAGCTTGATCTGAGGAAAGCGCTTCACTGATTTTACCTCTAATGGTTATGATTTTATCATTAAAGAATTTAAGAAAGTCATGGCAGTTTAAAGATTCTGGGATTACTGGTTCCACTACAGTATGACTGGTTGTCAGTCTGGCTACAGTGTTGAATAGAAACCGAGGGTTATTTTTGTTTATTTCTATTAAACGAGAGTAATATAATGTCTTGGCTTTAAAGAGAATTTGTTTATAGCTTAGCAAGCTACATTTCCAGGCCTTCAGAGATTGTTCTGATTTAGATTTACGCCACAGTCTTTCTAATTGCCGAGTTTTTTGTTTGAGAACACGGGTTTCAGAATTAAACCATGGAGCAACGCGCCTGGGTCGATTGGTTTTCAGCTGCAACGGGGCCACTACGTCAAGGGCAGATTTTAGTGAGTGCATAGCACTGTCAACAAACTGATCACTATTATCACCACTGGCCAATAAGCTCATTTCTGTGAGTTCACAAGATAATGCAGCAAATGCAGGCTGGATCAATTCTTTGTACCGAGCCACAGATTTTTCAGATAATGTCCGTATCAGCTTAATTTTATCTTTTTGAGCACAGTAGTCTTCAATCAAAACCTGAAAAGTAATTAAAAAATGGTCTGAGAGAATAGGGTTCTGAGGGAGAACATTTAGGTCACTGACTTCTATCCCATATGTTAAGACCAGATCCAGGGTGTGCTTGTGACTATGAGTGGATTCATCAACATTTTGAGTGAAACCGATACTATCTAATACTGCAATAAACGCATTACTCAAACTATCACCAGAATCATCCACATGGATGTTAAAGTCACCTATTATAAGGATCTTGTTATGAGTCAATACTATATTGCTTAAAAACTCTGAGAACTCAGTTAAAAAGTCAGAGTAAGGACCAGGAGGTCGATACACAATAATTAATAGCACAGCTTTTTGATTCTTCCAATTTGGACAAGTAAGCGTTAGTATTAAGCTTTCAAAAGAGTTGAATTTAACATTAGTTTTGGGTTTAAGAAGAAGACTGGAGTGGGAAATCACTGCCACACCTCCACCTCGACCTGTTGATCTAGCTGTTTGGAAATTAACATAGGTTGGAGGGGTACATTCATTGAGCCTCACATAATCATCTTGCTGGAGCCAAGTTTCTGTTAGAGCAAGGAGATCAATGTTATTGTCACCGATAAGGTCATTAACTAACAGAGATTTAGTGGAGATTGCTCTAATGTTTAGTAGACCACATTTTATGTATTTCCTACTGGAAAAGTTATTTTGTCTTGTACAGATGTTAAGCTTTTTACCCATTGACTTTTTTTTAATGCTTTGAGCACTTTGGACAGACTCAGTCTCTGTTAGCCTAGGTAAACCTCCATGCTTGACTTGTAAAAATCCGGGAGCAGGATTAGTGACGGGATCAACAAGATCAACAGAGGAGTGTTCTACACGACTGCTCTGCGCCCGGGGCTCATAGCTGGATTGTCAATTTAGAGTTCGAAGCCGATCAGCCATATTGTGAGCAGAGATCAGCTGCAGCAGCTTGGAGTTCAGGCTTCTTCAGATCCTCCACTAACTCTGCTAACAGGAAGTTTTTCTTCAGTTTCGGCCTTCGCCTGAACCTCTTCCTGCACTGAGGGCAGCTGTAGAATCCACTGTTCTTCTCTTCATCCCAGTGTTCTTTAATACAGTCGCTGCAGTAGCTGTGTCCACAGGGAACCGTCACCGGATCCTTCAGGAGATCCAGACAGATGGAGCAAGAGAACTTTTCTGAATCCAGCTGAGCTCCTCTCTTTGCCATTTTCTCCTCTCAGCAACAGCATGAGTTTGAGCAGTTTCTCTTCCTGCTCAGCAGATTTAAAACATCCCGGCTGGAGCCAAACCCTCCTCTGGTTTCCTCCTGTCAACACTGATCCTCATTGGTTCTGCTGGTGAGAGACGTCACTGATTACTCAGCTATGAGATGTGTGAAAGAGGAGGAGGCAGTGACTCAGCCTGGGAGAGATGGGAGAAACCGCCAGAGGCTGTTTTTCATTCCAAGAAATCAACCGCTTTCAGTGTTGCATTCCAGCCAATGTTCAGCTGCAAAATTCTGACCTTCACCTTATTTCCTCTGCACTGTTTCATGTCTCCAATCAATACTAATACTAAGATGAAAAATCAAGACTGGGTCAAGAAATACTTGAAACAGCCTTCTTTCTTTTTTTTTTTTTTTTAATTCACTGGTGTCTCGGAGGGACTCTTGGGCGACCAGACAGATGGACCCATGACAGAAGCAGTGCCAGTTCTTGGCCTGGCATGTTAACTACATCATTTTCAAAATGTCGCAGTGTAAACGGGAAACTTTTCTGAAATGAGAATACAAAAAGGATGCTTTTTTTTACCTTGAGATTTCAAGGTAACAGGGCCTACATGTAAAGATGAGACATCCAATAACTGTCCCTGATACACAATAGGAGAGTAAATTAGAAAAAAAGGGAATAATAACGGGCATTCAGAGAAATCAAGAATGAATCTGTTTCAGGAAAGATACATGACCAGCCAAAAAAACTGAAGAAAAGTGAAATCTACACTGTAGCGATGGTAAACTATGGACAGTATGAGTTAAATTGAAAGAAAAAATTATCTCATTGAGCAAAAAAAGACAAAAAACTTGTTTTTTTTTCAAGAATCACTAATGTAACTATGTGACTATGTAGCTAATACCTCTCCGTTTTCACAGCTCCATCAAAATTTGAAGTTTATCTCTATTAAAAATTTAAAATGATGGAACACAGTTCACTGCTAACTGAGAAAACTCACTGAAACACCTGAAGCTGAATGAGCAAATTTCCTTTTTTTAAATTTAACTTTGTGTCTGAATTCTGCTCAGTGAGGAAATGTTTCTAATTTTGAATGTCAGAAATCCAACAAAAAAAACTTTCATTTTTGTAATTTATTTGAAATGGAGAAAAACTTTAATTCCTAACATAATTAGGAAAACAAAACAAAATCCTTTAAATGACTGAGAACTGCATGAGAGTAACAAGGCCTGGAGCCCTCAGTGATCATTACCACTGGTTTAGTGTTTTGTTTACATCTCACACTGCCAGTAACAAGCTGCTCTGCAGGATCTCATTATTTCAGGCATCAGCGGTGAAAGGACGCGCCACTACTTGAACCTGTGATGTTGGCTTTGTGCCAGTTTCATTTTCATGAAGAGGGTGTGTTTCACTCTGACGCCTTCCCACTTTACTTAGTTTCAATTTAATTGCTATTTGTCGTTCAGCGAAAATGAGTCACTGGCTAAACAAGTCAAATCTATCTATACCTACGACAGGTAAAGATAAAAAGCCATGAAACAAAAAAACAAAAATAAATCTTACATAAATCAAGAAATCTCACCATTAACTTTCTGGCTTCGTATAAAAGACAAACACCAAATATTTTCAAAGAATTAGTTTCTATGAGACAAAACATTGAACATGTCTAAAATGTGAACAAGTCTAAAAGTGACTGAAAACCCTCCAAACAGGCAGCAGCGCCACAGGTTGGAAAGTGCTGACTCACTGTTGGAGGACACCTGCACTGGTTGCCATGGTAACAGCAGCTGCTGTCAGAGGGACAGGGAGACCTGGGCGATGGGAGAGGTGGAGCTGTGTCTTCTCGACTCCGCAAACACTGAAACCGTCAAACTACCAGCTGTCAGAGAATTCAGAGAGAGACAGGAGACGACTGTCCCAATGTTTTTATGATCAAAACTAAGTAAAAATTATCTTCATGCGGAGTTTCAAGATGAATTCTCAAACTTCATCGGAGTCATTGATTTGATTTGATTTTTATGTCACAAAGGCCCCTTCCCCCCCACCACGAGGTCTTCCACACAGAGAGGTAATGGCTTCTCATCTCAAGCCCCACAGTGGGGGGGAACGGGACACGGTTGTGCAACACCACCGCCCCACCTCACGAGGGCGCTCATGAGACCCGTTCCAAAAATGGGAGGGAGACCTACATCGCACCAAGGCCATGGTCCAGGACCAGAAGGGGGCGGTCTGCCCTCTCCAGGCTGGTTGAGAGACCCTGGCCCAAGTGAATGAGTTCAAATATCTCGGGGTCTTTTACACAAGTGGGGGAAGGATGGAAAGGAGACTGACAGGTGGATCTGTGCAGCGGCTGCAGTGATGAAGTGCACAAATGAATGAAGGCAAAACTGTTGTGGCACTAAGTGTTTTGAGAAACATCAAACGTCTTTTCGAGGATTTGATTAAAATATTCTGGCCCCAGTTTAAAATCTCAATTCATGAAACACATCCAAAAGACTTTAAAATAATGCTATTGTCATCTCTGATCATGCGCCGGTTACCATGGATCTGATGATGGGAGGATCAAATCACTCTAAGTCATAGGTGAAAGTAAGCCGGAACGCACCGGAACGCCGTGCCGGTAAGAAATATACTGGCCTCTTCTACAGGAACGCCCCGGAACGCCTCTGAAAAGCAACTTTCACTCATGCATATAAAGCGAGCCCTTTCTTTTTTCAAGCAAATTTTACCGAAATAAGTGTAAATTGATGAATACATAAAACTCATCTCCAGACTACATCTTCTGTGACGTGTTGAACAAGGTTAATGCGCCTGACGAGCACTGGAGTCCTCGCTTAGGGCCTCCACACACTACAGGATAATCGGGCCGAATTTTGCCCCGATCCTCTCCTCCCGATCGAGGCCGACAGGGTCCGATTGTCGGGAGTATGCAAATGAGTTCGGGTCCGATCTTCGTGTAGTGTGCGGTGTGTTCCGAGAGATTTTTTCCGGTCGGAGCCTCTCGGGAGGCGTCGGAAGGGGAGATCGGAGATAATGAACATGTTCAATATTTCCGATCGCAAATCCTGTAGTGTGTGGTGCGCTCCGAGAGGCGCCGATCAGCTCTGAGTAGAGCTGTCCACACCCTCGAAATAAAGCTCTCTGATTGGATGAACAGCTCCGTCTCACCAAGGTGCCGCTGATTAAAAACATCCACTCACAGCTGTCAGAGCTGGATGATGAATATATGTCTGTGAAATATATTCACTATATGACAGTGAAACAGAAAAGCCAGAGCTCTAAACTCAGCCGTGCAGAAAGTGATGGTTAATCCTATCGCTCCTGGATGAACTGGATCCTCCATTCAGACCCAAACTCCGATCTAATATCTGCATCTCCGCCAGTCCTGCAATAATCCCAATGTTTTAATTAATCTCCGTTATTAACCATCACGGAAGAATGGGGAAGAAAAAAATAATAATAAAAGAAAAAAAACTTTCCACTGATTCCGTGCCCTCAGAGACAGAGCGGACTATAATGAAACTTTCCTAATCAACGTATTTTTACTCTGATTTAAACTATCAAATCTGTGGACATAAAGAATGATTTAAGATATTTGATGATTTAAAAAAGATTTTAAAAAGTAGCTTTTATTTGACACGGTCTGCTAATAACTTTATTCTACTGCTGCACTCGGGACTCAAAAGTAAAAAAAAAACAAAAAAAAACACACAAACAGATTAGCTAATAAGCTGAATTATTATTAAATGTAAATTATAATAAAATGATCTGAAACTATGTTTCCCTCTTCTGTACTGGAACATTTAAATTTTCTAACAAGGTGCTGACAGTCCGTGCTCCGTGCGCACGGCGGGTGGGGGTCTGCACTGAAGGAGCGATACCAATGTGAATGAATGAACTGAGGGAACGAATGAGTTCTCCACTTATTATTGAAAGTGGAGATGAATGTAAAAACAGCAATGAAGGGAAACAGCACAAAGTCACGTCGGACGACGTGAGATTTGGAGGAGTGAGGAGCCGATTCTCGGCTGAAGAATCTGCTAGTGTGTGGTCTGCTCCGGAGTGACACCACATACTAGACGATCAGGAGAGGAAGATTGGTTACGATCTGTCCTCTGCTGTCTTGTAGTGTGTGGTGTCTGAATCGGGGAAGATTGAAAAAATCCTGTAGTGTGTGGCCGGCTTTACCGTGACAGGTTGCAGCTTGTAGCGGCAGTCACTCGCTGTAGCGTAATGTTAATCCAATGTCCACTGTTGTGTGTTTTTTGCAGACAACAGGGTAGTCGTTTTTGCAAAATAAACAAAACATAAATCCACAAGTAATAAATTGTGAGGGTTCACGCGTCGTAAAATATTCTCCATCTCTCTGTCATGCGAGCAGCATCACTCCTTCAGCAAACAAGCACACGTGGAAGTGAGGTAAACTCAATGCGTTCTTTTCATTGGATGGCTGGTTGCCTAGGTGATGTAAGGACACTCCCCCGTCCCCGTCTCAAGAGACAACCAGGACAGGTCAAAAATGCAAAGAAAAATTTAAAAAACCATTTAACTAAAAACAACATATATATATTATACATATTGTTGCGGCGGCAGGCGCCACTGGGGGCCGCCATACTGTTTGGTGCCGCAAGGCATCATGGGAGGGGATTGTTCGGGCCGTTTCAAGATGTATTTTGTGTTACAATGTGTTAAAATGTACTTCGTTTTGTTGTAGGTGTGTTAAGTTATTGTTTTTCTATGTGTTGATGCTGTTTTTCCGGTGTTTTTCTTGTTAAGTTTCATTTACTTTATGTTGGACCAACAGTGAGAAGGGTCGGTGTGAGAGTGATCTGGCCTCTGTGCCAGCATTGTTTGGTGTGAGTGACATGTTCCCAGTGTATATTAGTTGTTACAACAATAAAAGCTTTGAATGAGCTAAAGAGCAGCAGTCCTTGTCGATTGCCTCCATCGTGAAGAGGTCACTGCCACTGTAACAATATGTATTATATTTAAACATTCTAAACAACATTCAAACAATTAAAAAAGCATTATGCTTTCAAGGATGTCAAAAAAGAGCAGGATTTATCAATATCTGTCTTGTACGATGCTCGCAGGCTTTGCGCACAAACTGAAACATTTTTTTGAGTTGCACAGTTCCTGCAAGAATCTTATCTTACTTTCACCCCTGCTCTAAGTTATGGTGGTTTAATTTGCGTTTTTTGTCAGATGAAAAATTCGTAGATTTTGTGAATTCTAAAATTGATCTATTTATTGCCACTAATAAAACGCCCTCCGTCTCACCCTCCCTTTTATGGGAGACTTTTAAAGCCTTTATCAGGGGACAAATTATATCCTATGCCAGCTTTGAAAACAAAGAAAGGAGAAGGAAAATGTCTGAACTCATGACTCGTTTATTACAGTTAGATGATCTTTATGCTCAATCCCCTTCACCAGCAATATACAAAGACCGACTTTCCATACAGGCTGAATTTGATCATTTGTCATCAATAAATGCGGAGGAAATGTTGCTGAAATCTCAACACGCACAATATGAATATGGGGAAAAGGCCTCTAAGATATTGGCCCATCCATTTCGTAGTACTGCTCCAGCCCACCATATTCCTCAAATCCGAACTCGTGATGGTATATCTAGTGATCCTCAAATAATTAATCATCAGTTTAAAAAATTTTACTCATCACTCTATACTTCTGAATGCACATTTAATATCTCTTCCCTAGATACTTTTTTCAGTGTTGTGATCTTTTTAAATATAATTTCATTCCTCTTCTAGACAGAGTTCGTCAGGATTTAGACAGATGGTCCTTATTAAACTTGTCCGTCGCAGGTCGTATTAATACAATTAAAATGAACATCCTTCCAAAATTTTCCTTCCTTTTTCAATCTGTCCCTGTGTTTATCCCGATCTCCTTCTTTCGCAAACTGGATGGGCTCATTCCTGGGTTCATTTGGAGTAATAAACCCGCTAGAATCCGTAAAGTTTATCTTCAGAGGACAAAAACCACAGGTGGGATGGCTCTACCAAATTTTTTGTATTACTACTGGGCTTGTCATATTCGAATTATTCATTTTTGGTTGAGATCAAGTGGGCAAAGTAACTGCCCACCTTGGCTGTGTATTGAAGGATCCTCTTGTACCTGCTCTACTTTGTCAACTTTAATACACACGCCCAAGCAACTGCCTGCCAAAGAATTGTATAGTGATAACAAAATCATAAACTCTACACTCAAAATTTGGTTTCAATTTAGACGTTATTTTAAGTTACCATTTTTTTCGGTACAAGCTCCTATTTTTAAGAACCCGTCTTTTCCGGCTTCTATAGCTGATATGGCTTTCTCTCACTGGTCAACTCTCAGTGTTAAATCCTTTAAAGATCTCTATATCGATGACACTTTTGCTTCTTTTCAACAACTTTCAGAAAAATTTGACCTCCCTAAGAGTAACTTTTTCCATTATCTGCAGATTACAAGCTATGTTAGAGACAAAACTTCTCAATTCCCAAACAAGCCATCAGATCAGGGCATTGACATTGTATTGCAACCTATCCCATTATCAAAAGGTCCCATCTCCTTTCTGTACGAGAAAATATGTTCTTTTCATAACTCTTCGTTATTAGCAGTTAAAAGGGCATGGGAGGAGGACTTGGGATTTGGTATTGAAGATGATTTATGGGATAAAATTTTGAGCGGGGTACACACCTCTTCTCTCTGTGCCAGGCATGGCTTAATTCAGTGCAAGATTTTACATCGCACTCACTGGACCAAACATAAACTCTCTCGTATTTATCCTACCGTGACTTCAGACTGTGACCGCTGTCATCAGTCACCTGCAAATTCAATCCTACTGGACTCAGATTTTTTTCAGCTTTGTCAACTATTCTTCAAGTACCTCTTCATCTAGATCCACTATTAGCATTATTTGGAACGGTCTCTGAAACTCTGAACTTGTCCAAATTGAAATCAGATCTCGCTGCTTTTCTGACACTATTAGCAAGAAGGAGAATTTTACTGTGCTGGAAGTCCCCATCGCCTCCACAGTTTGAAGCATGGCTTAGAGACACTCTATACTTTAGTAAGCTTGAAAAAATTAAATTTACTTTGCGTGGTTCCTCTGGCAAATTTATGAAAACATGGAAACCTTTCTTTGATTATGTTCAGACGTTGCAATTCCGTAATATCCCATCGTAGGAAAGATACTTTTCGTTATTATCTTACAATTTTATTTTATCTAAAACTTTAAAAACTGACCATTTGCTGACCTGATTATTTATTTTTCCTCCTTGAAGACCATGTTCATTCTTTATGTTTTTTCCTTTCTTTTATTATAGTTAAAGTGCTGTGTCATATGGACACCAATTATAATGCTCTTGGATGACTTGCATATGTATGTGTATGTGTGTGTATGTGTATATATATATATATATATATATATATATATATATATATATATATATATATATATATATATATATATATATATATATACATATATATGTGTGTGTGTGTGTGTGTGTGTGTTTGTGTGTGTATATACATATATATATATGTTTTTTTCCCTTTTGCTATTCTCTTTAAAAAGTAAAACTTTTCAAATCATGTTTGAATTCAATCCAAGATTGCATTTAATATCATATTTTGCTGATGCATAGTGTTGTATTTCACAGTACTTATTTAACTTTTTTCTTTTCAAATTTAATTTATTTTGTTGTTTTATTTTATGTTTGTGTGTGTGTGTATATATATATATATATATATATATATATATATATATATATATATATATATATATATATATATACACACATATTTTTTTTTTCCTTCTCTCTTCCTTTTCTTTTTGGGGATAAAAATTCAATTTCTAACCTTTTCTGGAAAATATTTTCATTATTTTATGAAAACTCCAATAAAAATATCTTTGGCAAATGCCTTTAAAACGTGCTAAAATTACTGTTTTAGTATTCTTGTGTGCTTTCATTTATTTTCCATCAGATCGGTTGACATCTGATGTAGTTGCGCTAAATGGCCAGTAGGTGGAGCTGTGTGCATTAGATACCTGAAAGCAGAAGTGACTAATAGCTGAAATGTCACACAGGAGGTTCCTACATACATGTTGAGACAAATGATGTGTCACATTAAGGATCGACTACAGTCCGTTCTTAAAAGTGAAACACAGTCAGCATAAGAAAAATACTTTTTTAAAACGTCTTTCTTCAGTTTCATTTCAATTTCTTTTTATACTGAGAGTGAAATTCACCTGTCACCAGGTGAAGCTTTGTAGCATTTTTTTATGTCTTGACAATCGGTGAGTCAAACTTTAATTCAATTCTGGAAGTGTTTACATTAAGTCACTGAGAAGGGGGAGCTGTCGACTGGGCATCTCAGTTCCTCCATAACGTCGCCCTGCCTTGTCCATGATCTCTCAAGATCGACGGAGCCAACAATAATATTACAGCCTAATGACATTTCATTCATATATGTGAACCTGAAATTTATCCCGTCAGAACCCAGACCCATTTCTCTTGAAAGGAAATTTCTGTGGAATACCAAAGACCAAGTGGACTGCATAGAAGAAATCAATGCCTTCAGGTCTGTGAAACGGCGTCCCTGGGTGGTTAATGTGACCCATAATGAATCCAAGTCAGCTGGGTCCATCTTATTGGCCAGATTGTACTGTCACAGACACTGGCAGGACTCAAAATTAGAGTCACAGGTAGCTTTCCAGTTCAGATTTTTTTCTCCAGTCCAGAGCAGAGGGATTCAATTCACAAACCAAGGCAGACTACAGAGCAGGAGCAGAGTTCAGTAAAGCAGTGTTGTTGCAATTACTATTGCAACAACACATCATCAGTAGGGTAAAACTAACCTGTCTCACGACGGTCTAACCCCAGCTCACGTTCCCTATTAGTGGGTGAACAATCAAACGCGTGGGGGAAGTACAAAAACGCAAGATGACGATGACACGGGGTACAATGACAATCTGGCAATGGCACACTGAGGGAGAGGGTTAAAGGGTTAAAAGACACAACTAGGTGAGACACATCAGAAGAATTATGCAACCGGAAGGACAAGTGCACAGAGATACAGACCAGACAGATGAGACAAAATAAAACAGGAAGTGAGACAGATAAGGGACACAGACTCCCAGGACACAGAAGGAGGCCTGATAGAAATCCTCTTGGGTCTTGTAGGATCTGGCTGTTAAACTCGGATCCCATCAATGATGCCCCTGGTCTCCTGGAGCGAGAATACAAACGGCTCATTCCAAAGATTCTTCAGGTGATTCCCAGGTTCCTGGTGGCCCCCCACAAGCGCTCGTTGATGACGGGTCTGATGCCAACCTCATGGACCAGTCACTGCTGGATCACCTCCAGTTGGGGAGAGTCTCACTCAGATCCACTCTTCAGGTTTCAGTTCTCAGTGACCAACGGATTTGGCAGATAGATCAACACACGGAGTCTGTTGAGCTCCTTCTGTGTCCCTTACCTGCATTATTTTGTGTCATCTGTCTGGTGTGTCTCCGTGCACTTGTCCTTCCAGTTGCATAATTAGTCTGTGTGTCGTTGGCAGATTGTCATTGTACCCTGTGTCATCATCTTGCGCTTTTGTACTTTCCCCACATCCTGCTGCGGTTATCTGAATTAGGTCTCTGCTGATGCCCTGGTTTGTAATTTGATACCTGGATCCTCACTTTGCACACCACAGGCAACTATAAGCTATGTTCTCTAACAACAGATGCCCTCTGTTATATCTCTGTGCAGGTGTAGTAGCTGCTCGTCTGGAGTGTCGGTTCTAATTGAAGGATCGTCGTATCTTTGCACTCTCTTCCTTCTGTCCACTCTTCTTTGTTTCCTTCACAGCAGCCAGACCTCCTTTCTGCTGCTTGGATGCTGGACAAGCCAGGTTAAAAATAAATAAATACATGAATAAAAGTGGTTTATTTAAGGCTCAATCTTTTAAGAGGGAAGAATAAGAGAAGTGCTTCATGGGGCAATTCTCTAAAACTTCTTCCCCAGGCAGGGTTCAGACCAGATACTTAAGCCAGGTTTACACTTGCACGATTCTGCGGCACGCATTGGCACGAATCGAGTCGCAAACCAGTCGTAAATTGGCGTGAAGTGTGCGTAAACCCGTCGTGACTGCGTGCCATGTCGGGACGAGAATTTCGAAATGTTAAAAAATTTTAGTCCCGACAAAATATTGCGACCGGGCTGTGAACTATGCGCCAACTGTTCGTGAACTCCTCATGAACACGTCTAGAGAATGCGGGAGGATGCGTGCTTGTCGTGGCATGGCACGCACTGCCACGCACTGCAACGAATAGTTCACGAACAGCCCACGTCGAATTACGCAACCACATCGTGCCAATGCGGGAAGCACATAAGCTATGCACAAACTATGCGTGAATGCGTCGTGCCAGTTCATGACACTGACGCGCGCGCATTCGTGAACTATTCGTGAACTAGTTGTGAACTAGTCGTGAACAGTGCGGGAGCCTGCCGCTTCGTGACTCCAGATTGGCACGCCTTGCCACGACAACATCGTGGCAAAAAGTCGTGCAAGTGTAAACCCAGCTTTATACAACGAGCTGATGGTTCCTTCTCGTCTGAGCAGAGCACAACAAATAGTTGTGTAACGATGCAGTAAGGAACAAGGGCGAGGAAACCCAGAGAGAGGGAAAATGACAAAGTTGTAAATGAAATACAAATCAATATATATAGGAAAATATGATTTTCCTCAACAAGGGAAAGTGAATGCACATTTTTCTGTTCATTCTTCCTTGAATTACTCATTTTCATGGCCCACTTTTCTTTTCACAGTGAACTTGGAACATGCCATGTCCAAACAAAACT
Organism: Salarias fasciatus; assembly: GCF_902148845.1. NCBI lineage: Eukaryota > Metazoa > Chordata > Actinopteri > Blenniiformes > Blenniidae > Salarias > Salarias fasciatus. Next base: position 23,669,434 of record NC_043747.1, on the reverse strand, counting down.
CCAACAACCGGCAAAATGTCAACATGCTGCCCCAAAAAGTGAAAGTGAAAGATAAAAATGACTCAGCAGTGAGTGACAAAGGAACAGGCTGTATGTTTGTCATTGCTATAAAAAAAAAGTCCCGGTGGGAATTAAATCAGCCAGTGACGGCCACTCCTTTCTCATGCCGAGTCACTGCCTCCTCCTCTTTCACAGATCTCACAACTGAGGGATCGCTGATGTCTCTGATTTACAGTAAAACTCTTCACCAGCAGAACCAATGAGAATCAGTGTTCACAAGAGGAGGAAGCCAGAGGAGGGTTTGGCTTTAAACCTCCTGAGCAGAAAGAGAAACCATTCAAACATTCACCCTTGTTTAGAGAAGAAAATGGCAAAGAGAGGAGCTCAGCCGGATTCAGAAAAGTTCTCTTGTTCCATCTGTCTGGAACTCCTGAAGGATCCGGTGGCGGTTCCCTGTGGACACAGCTACTGCAGCAGCTGTATTAAAGGACACTGGGATGAACAGGACAACAGGGGATTCTACAGCTGTCCTCAGTGCAGGAAGAAGTTCAGACAGAGACCTGACCTTGAGAAGAACTTCCTTTTAGCAGAGCTAGCGGAGGATCTGAAGAAGCCTGAACTCCAAGCTGCTGCAGCTGATCTCTGCTCTGCTGGACCTGAAGATGTGTCCTGTGATGTTTGCTCTGGGAGGAAGCTGAAAGCCGTCAAGTCCTGTCTGGTCTGTTTGGTCTCTTACTGTGAGGAACACCTCCAACCTCACTATCAGTCTGCTGCTTTTAAGAAACACCAGCTGGTGGAGCCCTCCAAGAAGCTCCAGGAGAAGATCTGCTCTCTTCACGATGAGGTGATGAAGATTTTCTGTCGCACTGATCAGCAGAGTATCTGTTACCTCTGCACCATGGACCAACACAGAGGACATGAAACAGTCCCAGCTGCAGCAGAGAGGAGGCAGAAGCAGAAGGAGCTGGAGGAGAGTCGACTAAACGTCCAGCAGAGAATCCAGGAGCGAGAGAAAGAGGTGAAGCTGCTTCAGCAGCAGATGGAGGCCATCAATGTCTCTGCTGATGAAGCAGTGAAGAACAGCGAGGAGAGCTTCACCCAGATGATCCGTCTCATCCAGAAGAGGAGTGATGAGGTGAAACAGCAGCTCAGATCCCAGCAGCAAACTGCAGTGAGTGAACTCAAAGAACTTCAGAAGAAGCTGGAGCAGGAGATCACTGAGCTGAAGAGGAAAGACGTCCAGCTGGAGCAGCTGGCTCACACAGAGGACCACACCCAGTTTCTGCTCTGCTACCCCTCAGTGTCAGCACTCAGTGAGCTCACACACTCCTCCAGCATCCAGACTTCTCTCCTCAGATACTATGTGGCAGCAGCTGTGTCAGAGAGCAGAGAGAAACTACAGGACATCCTGAGAGCCACCAAAGAGGAGTTTATACTGCTACAGCCACAGCCAGATACCAGAGAAGAATTCTTAAAATATTCACAGCATATCACACTGGATCCGAACTTGGCACACCGAAGGCTGGTGTTATCTGAAAGGAACAGAAAAGTAACTTATGCAGTTGCAACTCAGCCTTATTTTTATCATCCAGAAAGATTGATGAGATATCTCCAGGTTCTGAGCAGAGAGAACCTGACTCGACGTCATTACTGGGAGGTGGAGTTTAGAGGAGAAGGAATTTTTATTGCAGTCACATACAAGAACAGCAGCACAGCAGGGAGCTCCAATGAATGTGGATTTGGATTTAATGACAAATCTTGGGCTTTATGTTGCGACTCCAACAGTTTTACATTTTGGCACAACAGCACAGAAACTACCCTCTCAGGTCCTTGGTCCTCCAGAGTGGGAGTGTATCTGGATCACACAGCAGGGATTCTGTCTTTCTACAGCGTCTCTGAAACCATGACTCTCCTCCACAGAGTCCAGACCACCTTCACTCGGCCACTGCACGCTGGAGTTTGGCTTTATCCTTATGAAGAGTACTCTGCAGAGTTCCTAAAACCTCAGTAGAGGATTCACATCAGCTCTCCTTGTGTAGTTTCCTAAAGGAGCCTCCACATTTTCTGATTGGAGACTTCGATGAGATTTGAAACCAACAGATGGTCGGCCATCTCCATGTGGACAAAAGGATGTCAGACGAGTGTGGAGAGACAGAAACAAGCCGAGTTAGTGGAAAAAACATGGAGCTGCAGCCATCAGTCTCCTCACTGATTCCTCAACTGACACTTTTCTAATAGCTGACTCATTCTTAAAGCTGCTTCCACCTTCTGTAACAGAATTTTCTTCTTCTACCCCTTTCACGCTGGCCAAAAAACCCGTTTAAACCCGCTCATTAACCGGCTCCTCATGGCAGTGTGAAAGTGTTCACTCTGCATTAGACCCGGGTTTTTCAACCCTGCAATCCACGCGGGTTTTTAGCAGGTCGCTACTACAGGCTTTTTAGTGAGAGGGGCGAAAGGGAGCGTGAAAGGCAGACACGAGTCGACGTGGTAACTTACATGATGACGTTGACGCAGCGTGGCTACGTTAGCGCGCTAGCTGTTGTTTCTGGACACAGCGTGAGATTCCTTTCGTCAAGATGACCCAGTATTGGCAAGACAGCGAGACCAGAGAGCTCCTCTGGGACCGTGGGGAAGAGGAAATTTGTCTACAGGTAACGGGGACTGAGCTCTAGTCCGTTGTTTACTTTCGCTTTGCTCCGTCGCGGTGATGATATCATCAACGCGGGACACTATCGGCGCGGGAAAACTCAGCGACGCGGCTCGCCAGCAGGCGGTTTCTGCAGCCGGTGTGAAAGGACTCAAAAGGCGATTATTAGCGGGTCGAGAACACGGGTCGACCCACTAGTTGCAGAGTGAAAGGGGTATTCATGGACCACAGGAGGCTGCAGCTTTACCAGCTATGGGGGATTTTTAACAAAGATTTTGGACTTTTTACATGTTTATCATTGAAAATTTCTTTTTTGATCATTCTTTTGTAGGTATGGGA